>NC_140182.1:10152913-10170413 GCF_963971535.1 Notolepis coatsorum
CTGTGGGTGTGAGGTGTGTGCGTGTGCGCGTGTGCGTGTGCGTGTGTGTGTGTGTGTGTGAGTGTGTGCGTGTGCGTGTGTGCGTGTGCGTGTGTGTGTGTGTTATCGTTGTGCCAAAGATGCACTAATAATAACGGAAGGCGGAACACTTTCCACACAGGCGCCGTCGTTAACAAGGGAGCGAGCGCTCAAACACACCATGTGGTTCGTCTCCTTGTGATTGGACTCTGGTCGTGATTGACGCGTCGAGGAGGCGGGACACATTGCATTTGAAATAGAGAAATAAAGCTAGAAAAACGTACCATAATGTGACTCTGCGGCGCGTCTAACCCGCCTATCTAACCCGCCTATCTAACCCTAAACCTATCTAAGGAGCTCACGATTCTTCAGAAAATTGCTAAATGTTGCGTAATTCAGAAATAGGTTGAAATCGAGATATTGGCAATTTTGAGTGCTTTGAAATCGGTCTCCTTATTTACAAAACGTAATCTGACTTGTAAATGTCTTAATTATTGTTGATAGTCCGGCTGTATTATTTCTCACGCTGTGTGAAATAAAACTCCAGTTTTGTCGGAGGAGGGGAGTGGCACTTTCGTTGTCCAAAAGTTTGAAGATTTCTCAACAGGACCCTAAAGTCTGTGCCCGTCACATTATTCAAACGGTGGCCATTTTGCAGTTATGTAATGCTCAGGCTGGGATTCCTGGGGCTGGGAATATGGTCAATGGGGCTTAACACTATAGCACAGCCGACAAGGGGTCACATGACCCCTAGGCATTTTCAATAAATGTATCCTTGTCACTCAATGACTTTTCCTAAAAGTACCCGTTTTATCTGGCACGGTTTCTGAAATTTCAAAATGACTTCAGGAAAATGTAATTAGAACGTTATTCCACATATTATGGGCCGTTGGAACAGACGAAAGTCACAGCACTTTGCGAGCGTCTAGCGCAGGGGTGGCCAACCCGTGGCTCGCGAGCCGCATGTGGCTCTTTGCCCGTCAATGTGTGGCTCTTCCATCCAAAGAATAAAAATTTTAAAAATTATAATATAATAACCTCATATTTTTATATTCAGAGGTAATTATATAGTTCACACTGTTTATTTTTCTCATATTTCTCATAAATAAGCTGTCGGGTCATCTGACCCGTTCCTGGCGGGAATTAGTGGCATTTTCTCCATGGCTGTGCTAGTGTTAACCGTCTGTACTAGTGTGATAGAAAAGGGGTTACCTTCTGTAGTGTGGTAGTCGTGAAAGGGTTACGGTTAGGCTTAAAGGCAAAGTAGCAGTATAAGAAAGAGACGCCATAGACCGGTAAAGTTATCCAAAGCGCTTCGCAATCTATGCCTCACATTCACCCACTCGCTCACACATTCGACGGCGGAGACATTACGACACGCTGCAGAGAGGAGCCGGTATCGAACCGGGAACCTTCTGATTACCAGGCGACCACTTTACCTCCTGAGCCACTATGTCGCCCCCACAGAATCTTATGTAGAGCTGTTGATTGTGTGGGTTTCTTTGATACCAGTACCGGTGCTGCTTACTAGACAGCCACAGGTTGAGTAGTGGGTGTGGCACCTTGAGGAACCTTGGCAGAGAGCGACTGGAGGTGTGTCCAGGGTTAAGTGGCACCTTGAGGAACCTTGGCAGAGAGCGACTGGAGGTGTGTCCAGGGTTAAGTGGCACCTTGAGGAACCTTGGCAGAGAGCGACTGGAGGTGTGTCCAGGGTTAAGTGGCACCTTGAGGAACCTTGGCAGAGAGCGACTGGAGGTGTGTCCAGGGTTAAGTAGCACCTTGAGGTCCCTTGGCAGAGCGACTGGAGGTGTGTCCAGGGTTAAGTGGCACCTTGAGGCACCTTGGCAGAGCGACTGGAGGTGTGTCCAGGGCAGTGATGCCACAGATTACTTAAAAAAATAATCTGATTACTGATTACTCCTTTAAAAAGTAATCTAGTTACTTTACTGATTACTTGATAACGTAACTAGGTTACGAAGTCGTCGTCGTCCCCTGCTGCTGCCACAACATAAGAACGACAGTTTTTTTTTTTTTTTTTTTTTTTTTTTAATAATTCTTTATTGAAAGTGCATAATGTCATAAATCATGATTGGCTGCTCAGACAGGTCATCATGAGACGTGATCATCAGCCATCAGGCCATATAAGGTCATCACAGCTGTCCACCGCTCAGGCACTCTGGGACAGTGGTTCCCAAACGAAATCAAATAGAAAATGTATATAATATAATTTTAATTAAAAATAAAATTGTAAAACCGCTGTGTAATATAAAACATGGTATTATAGTTTGTTATTCTCTCAAATTAGGCTCATCGTTATGGGTAAATACTAGTGCGGCGCTTGTGCGTGATGACAGTTTTTTACCTGCTCCTCTGCTCTGATATAGTAACTAAATAGTAACGCACTTGGAAAAGTAACTGTAATCAGATTACTGGCTTGTAAAAAGTAACAAGTTAGATGACTATTTACTGAAAAATAGATCAGATTAGACTCAGTAACTAGTTACTGGCATCACTGATCAAGGGTTATGTAGCACTTTGAGGTTCCTTGGCAGAGGGGCAGATCCAGGATCTGTTTATGGGGTGGATGCTGGCCTGGGTGGGCTTGTGAAACAGCATTAGAGTCTGTCTCCCTGACGTCCCCGTAATAAAGATGTTCCATCTTTATTACGGGGCCAGAATCACGACTTCCTATACATCCATAATACAGCGGCCCGCCTCAATCCAATCACATTGTGAAAAAGGAGCGCCTGGGTTACGTAATCTATAGAACCGAATGACACGGAATGCACATGACACTGCTGTGTACCAGGGACGTGCACAGGACATTACAGGGGCAGGTGCTCAAAGGCTGAAAAGGGCACTGGGGCATACGCGCGTGTCAAGCAAGCGTGCAAACCGCGCAAGCCCGATTTTTGGGGGGGCCTTTTTGGACTGGGGGGGGGGGGGGGGTCCTTTTTATGCTTTTTGGGGGTTTTTGGTGATCAAAATATTGAACTATAATAATCAGTGCAGGAGCTCACTTATCCTTGAAAGACACCTTTATCACTGACTTAAAAGGCCCATACATCTCAATCAATGTAATTTTTTTTTTTTTTTTTTAATAAATAAAAAAATAATTGGCATAAAAAGGGCACTTTTTTATGAGGCACAAAAGGGCAGGTGCTCGAGCACCCTTTGGGCTCTATGTGTGCACGTGCCTGCTGTGGAGTCATTATTATTACGCTGACGACGTCGTGTGTCATAAGTTCTCACTGAAATGGTTTAATGGTGTTATTATTATGAGATTATCATCTGGCCTCATGGCTGAGCACGGTGTCGTTGTTCTCCAGTACATCAGGGCTTCCCCACAGCTCTGGGGGGACGAGCTCACTGACTCTCACATACAGGTCCGCTGGTCTCCACCCCACCCTGCTGCACCCTCCACCCTCCACCCTCCACCCTGCACCCTCCACCCTGCACCCTCCACCCTCCACCCTGCACCCTCCACCCCACCCTCCACCCTGCACCCTGCACCCTCCACCCTCCACCCTGCACCCTCCACCCCACCCTGCACCCCACCCTGCACCCTCCACCCTCCACCCTCCACCCAGGCAGCCGCACCAGCAGGAATATTACTCACTGTCTGTCCCCCTGTCTGAGAACCCTGTGTGTGTGTGTGTGTGTGTGTGTGTGTGTGTGTGTGTGTGTGGTGAAACAGTGTGTGTGTGTGTGTGTGTGTGTGTGGTGAAACAGTGTGTGTGTGTGTGTGTGTGTGTGTGTGGTGAAACAGTGTGTGTGTGTGTGTGTGTGTGTGTGTGTGTGGTGAAACAGTGTGTGTGTGTGTTAGCGGAACAGAGTGAGTCTATCACAGTCTCTCCACATAAACCAGCGCTGTCACATGAAAGCTGCAGTGATGTCAGAGTTTTATACAGGATTGTGTGAGAAGGTCAGCGCCTCAATCATGGAACAGACCTCACGTCTGAAAGAAAAAAGGAAAAGATCAAATAATAATAATAATAATAATAATAAAAGCCCAGCGCCTCCGCCACCGTCCTCCTCCAACCCAGTGGCGGCTCTGCCACTAGGGGCGCACGGGCGCCGCCCCACCTGCTGTTAAATCAGAGAAGAAGAAAATAAAACTTTTTCGTTTTTTGTTTTATAGCCCTATAAATAATATAAACATGTTTAAAATGAATAATATTTACTCATTTTAAGTATGTTTGTATTTCCAATGCACAATATAACGTTATTATCTAAAATAAAAAACACTTGTTTTCCTGAGCAGGAAGTGACTCACGTTTTTTTAATTCTTTTATTTTTTCGTATTTCTCGGCCCGGGCTAGACGCGATAGCGCTCTGAGTGCGCGTCACAGTTTGATCGCTGTATCCGTCACAGCCAATCAGTGCATAACGCGTTGTGCGTTGAAATATGACTATTATGTTGGAATCCGGGCGCGATTTGAAGCGGTCTAGCCAGTAGCGTCAAGAATTTCTGTAGCCGCATTTCGCGGAGACGCTCTCTGATTGGCCGACGCCAGTATTTTTTTCCGTAGCAGAATTTCACAGAGACGATCTCTGATTGGCCGAATCCAATTTCTAATGTTCCAATTCTAGCTTATTCCTAGGTTGGTCCGTTGGTGGTAGAGATAGTTGTGTTGTTGTGAGATGCAGGCAGCTGTTTGTCTTAGAGCGTGCCGTGACTGCAAGTTCTTTAGACTGTTAAGCTTAGGCACTCTTTCAAAGTTGGTTAAGGTTAGAGTTTGTCTTAGAGCATGGCGATAGAACGCCAGGTAGTTTGCAGTCTGTTTGAGCGGAAATGGACAAAGGAATGAAGTACTTGTGTTATGTGGTGCTGCTAACTGCTAACAAGCTAACACTTGGCTAACAAGCTATATGGCGGATGCAGTCTGGACACAGTGGACAGTGGTCTGGAATACATCAACAGTGGATTATACACTACTTTATCAAGGCAAGCCCTCCTGCCCTGGACGTGTCAACTAAACAGTGAGTCTCTCTCTCTCTCTCTCTCTCTCGCTTTTGGATTGAAAATACGTGGATTATGGCTTGTTCAATATCGTCTATGTTTGAATGAATGAATGAATGAGAACTTTATTAACAGATTGCAGAATGGGTACAATACAGTACGGCTCAATACACACAATTGTTAAGGGGATGCAGACCAGAGAAAGATGTTTGTCTTGTTTACATCAGGGTCCCAGATTTTCGATTCATATCGATAGTTTAATAGCTAGCCTTGGCTCGTTTAACAATATGCAAAATATGTGTACAGCCCTGTACTCATACTGAAGTTATTCTTGGTATATAATAGGTCTGATTGTGTAACGAATCGATTCCACGTCGCGCTGTGTGTGAGAGAGAGAAGGAGAGAGGGAGAGATCTGCGTGTGTTTGGAGACGGAGCGAGTTTTGTTTCTAACTTTTCTATTTATATATTGTGTTTCAAGTTGTGAATTAGACTATACTTTATTTGACTGGTTGTGTGTTGTTGTAGTAACAGCTGAGCGACTCGCTCATAAGAGCCGATTCATTGCCGTGAACGTGAGTCGAATCGCTCACGTCTTGCCATGAGTCGGTTGCGTGGTACTGTACATGTTTGCAAAATGTTTGGTATAGCGCCCCTAGTGGCGAAGCATCCACGAGCCGCTACTGCTCCAGCCTCTCACCACACTGGAAACGACCATAATATCCCTCTTCTTCACATCATCTTCATCACATCATGCATGTGTTTTATGGAAGTATCCAATATGAAAAGGAAATAAAGTCAAACTGGGTATAATATTTCATTCATCCATTTGTTTTTATGAACACACTATTGAGATTTACCCCCACATAAATACTGTGGTGATTTATATTGTTTCTGTGCTGTTTTTTTTCTTCTCAAACACACTGAACTATAGTTTTTTTTTTTTTACGACAGTTCATTTCCATATGGGTTGTGTCGGTTTTATATTTTTATATTCAGGTCAAATTTGATCGCCTATATATCTATGTCTTTCTACTATTACCCTGCCCATGCCTATACCTCCCCGCCCCCCTCCCTTGTGCTGCTATGATGTCAGAATTTCCCCAAGGGGATCAATAAAGGAATATCTTCTCTTCTCTCACTGACACTCGTGGTCCTTCCCTCTCCTCTCTCTCTCTCTCTCTCTCTCTCTCTCTCTCTCTCTCTCTCTCTCTCTCTCTCTCTCTCTCTCTCTCTCTCTCCTCTCTCTCTCCCCTCTCTCTATCCTCTCTCTCTCTCCTCTCTCTCTCTCCCCTCTCTCTCTCCTCTCTCTCTCTCCTCTCTCTCCTCTCCTCTATCTCCTCTCTCTCCTCTCTCTCTCCTCTCTCTCTTCTCTCTCTCCTCTCTCTTCTCTCTCTCCTCTCTCTCTCCTCTCTCTCCTCTCTCTCTCTCATCTCTCTCTCCTCTCTCTACTCTCTCTCTCCTCTCTCTTCTCTCTCTCTCTCCTCTCTCTCTCGCATCTCTCTCTACTCTCTCTCTCTCCTCTCTCTCCTCTCTCTCTCATCTCTCTCCTCTCTCTCCTCTCTCTCTCCTCTCTCTCTCATCTCTCTCCTCTCTCTACTCTCTCTCTCCTCTCTCTCCTCTCTCTCCTCTCTCTCTCTCTCTCCTCTCTCTCTCTCCTCATCACTGACTGCCGCTCGTCCAGATTTAGCCACCTGCTCCACGCTTCGTTGCTCATTTTTGATGGTGCTTTGTTCCCTGACAGTGGACTACAGTATACCATCAGATTAAAGCAGGGCTACCCCTCCTCCTCCTCCTCCTCCTCCTCCTCCTCCTCCTCCTCCTCCACCTCTTCCTCATTTCCTCCTCCTCTCATCTCCCCGCCTCTATTCTTCCGTTCTTCTATTTCAGGCAGCTTACCACAGCCTGCGGCCATTACGGAGAAACCTTGGATGTGTATGAGACAGAGTGTGTGTGTGTGTGTGTGTGTGTGTGTGTGTGTGTGTGTGTGTGTGTGTGTGTGTGTGTGTGTGTGTGTGTGTGTGTGTGTGTGTGTGTGTGTGTGTGTGTGTGTGCGCGTGCATGCGTGTGTGTGTGTGTGCATATGCACGTGTGTTCCTGGATGGCTACTACTACTCACTACACACACACACACACACACACACACACACACACACACACACACACACACACACACACACGCACACACACACACACACACACACAGAGGCGCGTGTGCGTTTGTGTATATGAGTAAGTGACCTGTGCAAAGTGAAAAGCACCTATTTGAGGGGAATTACCTCATCCAGGGTGAGAACATGATCCAGCGATGCCTCTCAGATATTTCCGCTGCTACAGGAGTTGCCACAACTGAATTATGCGCTGGCACACACGCTCCCGGGCGTATTATGTTCCCGCGCTGGCACACACGCTCCCGGGCGTATTATGTTCCCTCGCTGAGGTTCCACCGTATGACTGATGTCTCTGACATCACTTCGTCCAGAACGCATTACGAGGTGGTAGGTACGTATAGGACCCAGGTGCAGTGCAGGACGGATAAGACGATGAGGAAGGTGTTGGTTTTTCAAACAAAAGGTACTCTTTTATTTTAGAGTATAAAAAGGGGCACACGCAGACGAGGGCGTATAAATTAAAGGGGAGATACATCTGTCTCCAAAAACACGTTTAGAGCACAAACACATAAACCTCTCTGTACACAATAAATGGGGAAAGCAAAGGGGAGAAAACGATGTCTCCAAAACACATTACAAAAGAAATATGTCGGGTGACGGTGCTGCGTATGAAAAGAAATAAAAGTCATACAAGATATAAGGAAAAAACACGGCAATTACTACAAATGGCGAACGGACTTATTCTCCATGGCAGGAGCGATAAGCGTTACTCACAAAGGCACGACTCACAGGCAGTCTGTTGTAACTAGGGCTGTCCCCGACTAAGGATTTGGATGGTCGACTATGATTGGCCAAAATGTGCTGTTAGTAAAAAATAAATAAATAAAAAAGTATAATATATATATTTTTTTATCATTCCATTTGGGCTGTGGGGGGTGCTTAATGTCTGAAGGAGTCGACTGAAGGCTTCTTGTCCTCTGCAAAAGCATGCAATTGGTCCACTGATGGATACATCTTGATATTTGTCTAGTCTAGTGTGTTCATTAGATGGGTGAAATCCTCTTTCAGTTTTCGTAGGCAGTTAGCCTCTGGTATGCGTGCCATTAGCGTTCGCCACGCTTCTAGGCCTCTTTTATTTTGGAAAGAATGATAAAAAAAATAAAACTATAATTTTTTTTATTTTTTTTTGTATTCGACTAAGAGGTTGGCAGTCGACTACGGCTCCTTTCGACCGATTAGTCGACTAATCGACTAATAGGGGTCAGCCCTAGTTGTAACAACACGGAGGAGCATATAAAGCCACCTTAACTAGACACACCAGGTGCCAATGAATGCCATCAGGGCAGAGAGACGGGTCCATTACCACCAGGTAACGCTGCCTGGGGCTTTGCTCCCTGAGGAGAGCAAGACCCCAAAAACGTTACAGAACGCACCGCGTGCGCGTCTCATGATCACACGCTGCGGCGCTTTGATTGATTGAAAACTTTAATTAACAGATTGCAGAATGGGTACAATACAGTACGGCTCGATACACACAATTCTCAAGGGGATGCAGACCAGAGAAAGACTTTCGTCTTGTTTACATCAGGGTCCCCCATTTTCAATTCATAGTGACATTTATGACATACACACAACATACAGATATACAGATATAATCATCTAATCTAATCATGACATTTATGACATACATGACATACAGATATACAGTACTGTTACTTTTGTGACATACAAGATATGTAAATATACAGTGCTGTTAAACAGATCCTAACAGTAAATATACACATACGAGGGGGAGGGAACTGTACATTAGGAGGGGTGGGAGGGGGGTTCAGACCTTTACAGGGGCCAGTTTCGAATTGCAGCCTCCCGTAGGTGCTCTTTGAGAGCGGTTTTGAAGGTGGATAGTGATTAAAAAAAAATTACGGCTGTGGGTAAGGCGTTCCACATTGATGTGGCATAATTGCGGAACGCGTTTAGTCCCTTGTTTCAGCCGAATCTGGGTTTAACATGATTTGTGGAGCTCCCTCGGGTGTTGTGGTCGTGGTATTCACTGACCTTTTTGGAAGTATTTCGACATGTACATGGGTACCTTAGTGGTGTAGTGTATCTTGTAGACCAGGCCCATTGCAAGTTGCTGTACTCTGTCGTCTACTCTAAGCCATCCTAGGTTGTCAAAGTGTGCAGGGGTGAGGTGGGTTCTAGGAGTAAGGTCAAGCAGTAGTCTGACTTTTGGTTGACTTTTTTTATTACATTGGATGCCATTTTGTCACAGGAAAGATTCACACCTGCTGGTTCTCTCCACCACGGGGCGACAGGGGCTCAGGAGGTAGAGCAGTCGTCTGGTAAATCCCGAGGTTCCCGGTTCGATTCCCGCACCACCTCCCAGGGCGTAAAGCAACACCGGTACTGGTAACACAGAAACAATCAACAGCTCTACATAAGATTCTGTGGCGCGACAGTGGCTCAGGAGGTAAAGTGGTCGCCTGGTAATCAGAAGGTTCCCGGTTAGATTCTGGCTCCTCTCTGCAGTGTGTCGAAGTGTCCTTGAGCAAGACACTTAACCCCTAACTGCTCCCGATGAGCAGGACGGCACCTTGCACGGTTGCCTCTGTCATCGGTGTGTGAATGTGTCAGTGAATGGGTGAATGTGAGGAACAAATTGTAAAGCGCTTTGGATAAAAGCTGTTATATAAATGCACCATTTACCATTTAGAACCAGCGGATCTAGAAACATTTTCATCTTACTATCTTAGGCTATGGTTGGATGAAAAGCTATCTTTTAAAGTGCATATTGGAAACCTCACAAAGAGACTTAAACTAAAACTTTGTTCTTTCGCAACAAACGATGCTTTTCTTTTGAGGCCAGAAATAAACTTGTTCAAGCTCAGTGGTACACTAGTTGAAGAAACATGGCTTGGATTCAAAACCAAATTCTCATCAATACTAAACATGGCCCCCCTAAGAACCACCAGGGTTAAAAATCGCGCTGAGCCATGGATGCACTCAGACATACTGACCGCTATGAAAACCAGAGACAAAAAATGCTCTGAACTTCATAAAAGTCAGTCAAAGCTTGCCAAAAGCTCCAACAGTGATCTCCAAGCCCACATGGTTAAACTCAAACAACAAAACAGGCTAAGAAACGATGTACTGTAAACACCATGATCAAATCTGCAAAGAAAAAGATTATCAATGATAAAGCTGAGGAAAACAAAAACAAACCCTGTGAACTTTGGATATTACTCAACAACCAACTAGGCTGCAGTAAAGAACTAAAAACCAGATTTACAAACATCAACATAAAGACAGAAAACACTATCATCACAGACAAGCTGGATGTGGCCAATTACTTAAACCTTTTCTTTACAAACATAGCCACAACACTGGTTAATATACCCTCCCACTCTGGGCATTTTAGGGTAGAACACATCCTAGCCTTCTACAAAAACCTAGGGGTCCGCAAAGACAACTTCAAACTCGATGAACAGATGAGGTGCTCAAAAAACTGAGCGCCCTCCAACCTAACAAGGCCACTGATCATGACAATATCCCCTCCAAATTCCTCAGAGACTCAGCAGCCGCCATCACCCCAGTCATCACACACATAATAAACCTCTCCATAAAACAGGGATACATCCCCAAAGACTTCAAAATTGCGAGAGTGACCCCCCTGCACAAAAAAGGCAGCAAATTAGACCCAGGCAGACCCGCCCCTGTTTATATTCTTACCTCCATCTCGAAAGTTATGGAAAAGATAGTCTACGAACAGGTCGAAAAGTGCCTTGTGGGAAAAAAAGCTAATCTACGAATTCCAATCTGGTTTCAGAACATCCCATTCCACCGTGCAGGTGATTGATTGATTGATTGAAAATTGTATTAACAGATTGCAGAATGGGTACAATACAGTACGGCTCAATACACACAATTGTTAAGGGGATGCAGACCAGAGAAAGACTTTTGTCTTGTTTACATCAGGGTCCCCCATTTTCAATTCATAATGAATTGTAAGTAAGGGTGCAATTAG
The DNA here is from genome assembly GCF_963971535.1 of Notolepis coatsorum. NCBI lineage: Eukaryota > Metazoa > Chordata > Actinopteri > Aulopiformes > Paralepididae > Notolepis > Notolepis coatsorum. The sequence continues at coordinate 10,164,029 of NC_140182.1, forward strand.
CACCGTGCAATCCGTTCTGTGTGGATCTAGCCCTTAGGGTTGACTTGTTGCCAGATGCCTGTTTTTGGGTTCCAGCTGAGAGGTAGGAGCTGGAACACATAATGGTTCCATAGCCTGAAGTCTTACAGGTCCAAAGTTTAATCCCACGAAAAATGAGTGTTTTACAAAAAGGTTTTTGTAATGTGTGTACCGCAATAATTCAGCGTGATTATCCAAAATGGCCATCCTCTTCCATCCATTCAGACGCGTGAGTCAAAACAAAGAACTTGTCGGTCTTCTCCTGCCCCCTTCTCGTTGCAATCAGCGCTCGTCTGGGACCGCTTTCGGAGCAGACGCTCCTTGGCTACAACGGTGGTCAATCATATTCGCCATCAGCGGTGACTGGTCAGTTCAGGACCGCTCACAACCGGACGTGGTCACCTGTCGGAGCGGCTTGTCAAATGACCGCTCGCCGGATGTTTCGTCTTGTAACTCGAGAATGGAATCACGCAATAGGTTGAGTGTGGTGACGATCGAAAGCCGGCAAATCTGTCTCCCTGGAAGAGTCCTCTACCATCTGTCTCCCTGGCAGTGCACGTGAGCGGCGCGGCGCGTGAGCGGCGCGGCGCGTGAGCGGCGCAGGGAGTGGAGCGGGCGGTTTTGACGTGAGCGAGGAGTGGGTTTTAAAATGGGTCGGCGCGACGTCCGGAGCGAGAGTTCTCCTCCGCTCCAATCCACTCCAGGCCGCTCACAGTGGTTTAACACTGATGTAATATACATGTAGTACAATGCCAAAGCAACAGGTGGCGATGTACAAACATGAAGGCCATTTTCAACCAATGAGAAGGGTGAACCTGTGATATCCTGTTCAGGCTTTGTCACTCACATCCTGTTAGAAAAAGTTTTGACGCCATTGTTGTTGTCGTTAGCTTACATGCTAACGTTAATGGCAGCGACCATAGCATTGTGGCTAGGCTAGCTATCATCGCTTAATAGAGCTAGTGAATGGATAAACAACGTTATTTAACATTGCAGAATGGGTACAGAATTACAATGCGGCTCAATACAAACAATTGTTAAGGGGCCCAGTGGGTGTAGACTGTTGTAGTTTGAGCTAATTTACACCATGCTCCAAAAAAAAAAAAAAAATCTGCAGAGCGATGTGGCGCAGGGAGCGGGGAGCGCTCGATTCAAGGTGAGTGGTGAGCGACTTGGGGGCGGGGTCAACATGAGCGATTAGCGGAGCGGACCAAGCTTTAAAGAGCGAAGAGCGGATTTCTCACCCGCGCCGATCCGCTCACGTGGCCTGCTCCCTGGAAGAGTCCTCTACCATCTGTCTCCGTGGTCTCTCTGGACCTTAGAGCAGACTGGACCTTAGAGCAGACCGGACCTTAGAGCAGACCGGACCTTAGAGCAGACTGGACCTTAGAGCAGACCGGACCGTGGAGCAGACTGGACCTTAGAGCAGACTGGACCTTAGAGCAGACTGGACCTTAGAGCAGACCGGACCTTAGAGCAGACCGGACCTTAGAGCAGACTGGACCTTAGAGCAGACTGGACCTTAGAGCAGACTGGACCTTAGAGCAGACTGGACCGTGGAGCAGACTGGACCTTAGAGCAGACTGGACCTTAGAGCAGACTGGACCTTAGAGCAGACTGGACCTTAGAGCAGACTGGACCGTGGAGCAGACTGGACCTTAGAACAGACTGGACCTTAGAGCAGACTGGACCTTAGAGCATACTGGACCTTAGAGCAGACCGGACCTTAGAGCAGACTGGACCTTAGAACAGACTGGACCTTAGAGCAGACTGGACCTTAGAACAGACTGGACCTTAGAGCAGACTGGACCTTAGAACAGACTGGACCTTAGAGCAGACTGGACCTTAGAGCAGACTGGACCTTAGAGCAGACTGGACCTTAGAGCAGACCGGACCTTAGAGCAGACTGGACCTTAGAGCAGACTGGACCTTAGAGCAGACCGGACCTTAGAGCAGACTGGACCTTAGAGCAGACCGGACCTTAGAGCAGACCGGACCTTAGAGCAGACTGGACCTTAGAGCAGACTGGACCTTAGAGCAGACTGGACCATAGAGCAGACTGGACCTTAGAGCAGACCGGACCTTAGAGCAGACCGGACCTTAGAACAGACCGGACCTTAGAGCAGACTGGACCTTAGAGCAGACCGGACCTTAGAGCAGACTGGACCTTAGAGCAGACCGGACCTTAGAGCAGACTGGACCTTAGAGCAGACTGGACCTTAGAGCAGACTGGACCTTAGAGCAGACTGGACCGTAGAGCAGACCGGACCGTGGAGCAGACCGGACCGTGGAGCAGACTGGACCTTAGAGCAGACTGGACCTTAGAGCAGACTGGACCTTAGAGCAGACTGGACCTTAAAGCAGACTGGACCTTAGAGCAGACTGGACCTTAGAGCAGACTGGACCTTAGAGCAGACTGGACCTTAGAGCAGACCGGACCATAGAGCAGACCGGACCATAGAGCAGACCGGACCATAGAGCAGACTGGACCTTAGAACAGACTGGACCTTAGAGCAGACCGGACCTTAGAGCAGACCGGACCTTAGAGCAGACTGGACCTTAGAGCAGACTGGACCTTAGAGCAGACCGGACCTTAGAGCAGACTGGACCTTAGAGCAGACCGGACCTTAGAACAGACCGGACCGTGGAGCAGACTGGACCTTAGAGCAGACTGGACCTTAGAACAGACTGGACCTTAGAGCAGACTGGACCTTAGAGCAGACTGGACCTTAAAGCAGACTGGACCTTAGAGCAGACCGGACCTTAGAACAGACTGGACCGTAGAGCAGACTGGACCGTGGAGCAGACTGGACCTTAGAGCAGACTGGACCTTAGAACAGACCGGACCTTAGAACAGACTGGACCTTAGAGCAGACCGGACCTTAGAACAGACTGGACCTTAGAGCAGACCGGACCTTAAAGCAGACTGGACCTTAGAGCAGACCGGACCTTAGAACAGACTGGACCTTAGAGCAGACCGGACCTTAAAGCAGACTGGACCTTAGAGCAGACCGGACCTTAGAACAGACTGGACCGTGGAGCTCTCTGGTGAAACGAGAGCGGGAGGAACCTGCTTCCATAGCGTAGACTGTTGTAATGATGTCACTGTCCTGCAGAAAGATTGTGCTGTCCACACCTGGAATCTGCTTTTTATTAAATATAAACCCCCCCTCTCTCTCTCTCTCTCTCTCTCTCTCTCTCTCTCTCTCTCTCTCTCTCTCTCTCTCTCTCTCTCTCTCTCTCTCTCTCTCTCTCAGTCACTCACAACAACTAATCCTCGCTCCTCAACTTTGACCTACTTCCTCTATTCGCACCCCCTATTCGCGTGGGGTATCGCCGGAAGCGGACACTCGTTGGCTACAGCGCCGATCAATAGTTTTTGCCATCAGTGGTGATTGGTCGGTTCTCGAGTCATGTATAAAGTCAGACGTGGACATTTGACGTGCGGCCTGTAAAAAGACGCTCGTCCACCAGACATCAGCCCCCCCACGTCCAGCAGACATCAGCCCCCCCACGTCCTCCAGACATCAGCCCCCCACGTCCAGCAGACATCAGCCCCCACGTCCAGCAGACATCAGCCCCCACGTCCAGCAGACATCAGCCCCCACGTCCTCCAGACATCAGCCCCCCACGTCCAGCAGACATCAGCCCCCCACGTCCAGCAGACATCAGCCCCCCACGTCCAGCAGACATCAGCCCCCCACGTCCAGCAGACATCAGCCCCCCACGTCCAGCAGACATCAGCCCCCACGTCCAGCAGACATTAGCCCCCACGTCCAGCAGACATCAGCCCCCCCGTCCTCCAGACATCAGCCCCCACGTCCTCCAAACACCAGCCCCCCCACGTCCAGCAGACATCAGCCCCCCACGTCCAGCAGACATCAGCCCCCCACGTCCAGCAGACATCAGCCCCCACGTCCTCCAAACACCAGCCCCCCCACGTCCAGCAGACATCAGCCCCCCACGTCCAGCAGACATCAGCCCCCCCACGTCCAGCAGACATCAGCCCCCCCACGTCCAGCAGACATCAGCCCCCACGTCCAGCAGACATCAGCCCCCCACGTCCAGCAGACATCAGCCCCCACGTCCAGCAGTCATCAGCCCCCCACGTCCAGCAGACATCAGCCCCCCCGTCCACCAGACATCAGCCCCCCACGTCCAGCAGACATCAGCCCCCCACGTCCAGCAGACATCAGCCCCCCCACGTCCAGCAGATGCTACATGGTTTGATTTGACTTGATGTTTTTTTATTTTCATGTCTTACATACAGGTGCATGCCCAGCCCATATGAGCTGCTTACAAGACACATAAACAATAAGTATATAAATAGTATACTTGACATTTACAATAACTTATTATAGACCATAGACCAAGATGGCCACAAATGCAACTCCTCTGTGTATATTCCTACAACTGCAACTCCTCTGTGTATATTCTGCATGTGACTCATGTGCAATAGTTACGGCTCCTACACGGTCTGTGTATAAACTCTGTATATCCTGTACACAGCAAAGAACTATATTCTTGCACACCTGCAAAGTCTCTGTATATTCTGTGTATTACATTTACATTTACATTTAGTCATTTAGCTGACTGTCACTGAGTAACAATATTCATCAATGTGTTGAGTGCTACAGTGTAGTTTAGGTTAGTTTATTAGGACAAGTGCATGACAGTAAGGTTAGTTAGGGTTAGATTTTATTTCTTTTTTTTTAGATAATGGTTGAAGAAGTGCGTCTTTAGTCGACGGCGAAAGATTGGACGGGTTTCGGCTGCTGTCCTAACTGGGGTGGGTAGATCATTCCACCATTGTGACTCATGTTCCAGTGCAATAGTTACGGCTCCTATACACAGTCTGTGTATAAACTCTGTAGATCCTGTACAGCAAAGAACTATATTCTTGCACCCCTGCAAAGTCTCTGTATATTCTGTTTGTTACATCCCAATATGATTCTAGTTGTTGTGCTGTTTTTGTGCTCTTTGTTTGTGTGAGCAAACAGCAAGTCACATGTCTTGTATGTATGCCATCTGATTCTCTCTCTCTCTCTCTCTCTCTCTCTCTCTCTCTCTCTCTCTCTCTCTCTCTCTCTCTCTCTCTCTCTCTCTCTCTCTCTCTCTCTCTCTCTCTCTCTCTGTCGATCTCTCTCTCTCTCTCTCTCTCTATTTCTCTCTCTCTGTCGATCTCTCTCTCTCTCTCAATCCCACATGATAATTTTGACAATTTAAAATGTCACGTGAAAGGGTTCATTTGGAGGTGTCCATGTAACTGTGCATGTGTATTTGTGTGTGTCTGTTTGTGTGTGTGTGTGTGTGTGTGTGTGTGTGTGTGTGTGTGTGTGTGTGTGTGTGTGTGTGTGTGTGTATGTGTGTGTGTGTGTGTTTGTAATGTGTGTGTGTGTGTGTGTATGTGTGTGTGTGTGTGTTTTGTAATGTGTGTGTGTGTGTGTGTGTGTGTGTGTGTGTGTGTGTGTGTGTGTGTGCGTGCGTGCGTGCGTGTGTGCGTCCTGTAGTGTGTGTGAGTGTGTGTGTGTGTTTGTAATGTGTGTGTGTGTGTGTGTGTGTGTGTGTGTGTGTGTGTGTGTGTGTGTGTGTGTGTGTGTGTGTGCGTGCGTGCGTGCGTGCGTGTGTGCGTCCTGTAGTGTGTGTGAGTGTGTGTGTGTGTGTGTGTGTGCATGTGCGTGTGTGCGTCCTGTAGTGTGTGAGGCCAGGGGCCTTGGAGGAGAGCTGAAGTTCAATCCAGAAATGGAGGGTTATGTAAGTTCTTACGACATCGAAAAATTATGTAAATGGCTCTGTTGCTACACAACAATGCTCCTCCTGTCAAAACATAAACAATACGGTACAAATGTTCACGATGTCGAAACTCACCCCCGGAGGTGGTACACAGGATTATACGTACATACATGAGGGTTGATTTTATACGTACATACATGAGGGTTGATTTTATACGTACATACATGAGGGTTGATTTTATACGTACATACATGAGGGTTGATTTTATACGTATATACATGAGGGTTGATTTTATACGTATATACATGAGGGTTGATTTTATACGTAAATACATGAGGGTTGATTTTATACGTACATACATGAGGGTTGATTTTATACGTATACATACATGAGGGTTGATTTTATACGTACATACATGAGGGATGATTTTATACATACATACATGAGGGATGATTTTATACATACATACATACATAAGGGATGATTTTATACATACATACATACATATGGGATGATTTTATACATACATACATAAGGGATGATTGCACTCGTTTACAAAAGGAAACCCTTCTTGCCAAAAGCATGAAGCACATCTCGCCGTTTGACCGCGTTACCTTCTTGGCCGACGTCCATC
>NC_140182.1:10175413-10176787 GCF_963971535.1 Notolepis coatsorum
TTTTCTGTAATTGTTCTAGATTAATCTAGATTAAAAATAGCATTTTTCTACTACTTAAGACCGAAGCTTGTAACAGATATTTACTTGAGTCAAATCATGGAATTAATGTAACGTCGACACAAAGAAAGTATATTTAGATTCAAAGACTATTTTAATAGCTTTCTTTGAATACAGTTTCTCTCCTGTGAAATACAAATGTTCAACAAAACCATCAACGTTTGACTCAGCTATAGACCTCTTTCTTATATCCGCGGCGGCGCTAAGATTGACGATTTTTTCACTCCATAGATTAATCTAGATTAATTTATTTTAATGCTTTAAATTATTTTAATTAACCTCCAAAGTTAAAAGCGTTAACTTTGACAGCCCTGCTATTCTATTATGTTGTTTGATTTGATTTGATTTGATTTGATTTGATTTGATTTGATTTGATTTGATTTGATTTGATTACATTTGATATCTTTTGGCTGTGTATTACCCCGCCGATCAAATGGAGGGTTTGAGACGGTCGATCGAGGCCGATACATGTCGTAGGATTTAATTTCTGCAGTGGATCAATAGTGTGTTCATGCTGCTCGTGCAACGTAACTGGGATCACATGCTTAGCTCATTTATTTACTCTGGGCCTGTCTCTCTCTCTCTCTCTCTCTCTCTACAGCCTGTCTCTCTCTCTCTCTCTACAGTCTCTCTCTCTCTCTACAGCCTGTCTCTCTCTCTCTCTCTCTCTACAGCCTGTCTCTCTCTCTCTCTACAGCCTGTCTCTCTCTCTCTCTACAGCCTGTCTCTCTCTCTCTCTCTCTCTCTCTACAGCCTGTCTCTCTCTCTCTCTCTCTCTACAGCCTGTCTCTCTCTCTCTCTCTCTCTACAGCCTGTCTCTCTCTCTCTACAGCCTGTCTCTCTCTCTCTCTACAGCATGTCTCTCTCTCTACAGCCTGTCTCTCTCTCTCTCTCTCTCTACAGCCTGTCTCTCTCTCTCTCTACAGCCTGTCTCTCTCTCTCTCTACATCATGTCTCTCTCTCTACAGCCTGTCTCTCTCTCTCTCTCTCTCTCTCTACAGCATGTCTCTCTCTCTCTCTACAGCATGTCTCTCTCTCTACAGCCTGTCTCTCTCTCTCTCTCTCTCTACAGCCTGTCTCTCTCTCTCTCTCTACAGCCTGTCTCTCTCTCTCTCTCTCTCTACAGCCTGTCTCTCTCTCTCTCTACAGCCTGTCTCTCTCTCTCTCTACAGCCTGTCTCTCTCTCTCTCTACAGCCTGTCTCTCTCTCTCTCTCTCTACAGCCTGTCTCTCTCTCTCTCTACAGCCTGTCTCTCTCTCTCTACAGCCTGTCTATCTCTCTCTCTACAGCCTGTCTCTCTCTCTCTCTCTACAGCCT
>NC_140182.1:10176987-10209203 GCF_963971535.1 Notolepis coatsorum
CCACCGCAGACTGGTGACGGTGAGTGCAATGTGTTCACTGAAACTCAAGATCAACGGATTTTGACTGTACGAAATCTGCCAGGGAATCTCATAATACTAATCAAACAATATAAATATAGTCCTTTCATGCACAATTGATATCCTAACTATTCTAACGTTGCAATGCTTTGATAACAACGCTGCAAGATGGTTATGAATGAATTAATGAATGGATGAATGAATGAATGAATGAAAACTTTATTTAACAGATTGCAGAATGGGTACAATACAGTACGGCTCAATACATACAATTGTTAAGGGGATGCAGACCTGAGAAAGACGTTTGTCTTGTTTCCATCAGGGTCCCCCATTTTCAATTCATATAGACATTTATGACATACACAACATACATGACATTTATGGCATAGGGACATATAGGTATTTAGTACTGATACATTTGTGACATAAGCGGTATTCAAATATACAGTACTGTTATCCCTAGATCCTGACAGAGTATATACATATGATGGGGAGGGGACTGTACATTAGGAGGGGGTGGGTGGGTGGGAGAGAAATATACATACAGCGGGGAGGGAATATATAATGAAACGCTCTAGACCACATTGCTTAGCAGAGTTCGGTGATGTGAATGGAAACTGTCAAGTTGATCAACCGATTTTGAGTATATGGGGCATGGGACTTGAGCAATTATTTTTTTTTTTTTAAATAACTAAATAGTTACTTTTCACAGTAACTCATTACTTTTGGGTGTAAGTAACTAGTACAGTAACGAAGTTACTTTGAAATGAAGTAACTAGTAAAGTAACTGAGTTACTATTTTTCAGTAACTAGCACAACACTGGTCACCGCTGACGGCTGAAAATTATCGACCGCCGTTGTAGCCAAGGAGCGTCGGCTCCGAAGGCGATCCCAGACGAGTGCTGATTGCAACAAGAAGGGGGCGGAAGAAGACCAACAAGTGTTATTTCAGTCGTGTTCAAACCTCTGTTTCTCTAATACACTAGCACTCAAAGTGATTTGTCTTTATTGGGTAAGAAACTTCAGAATGTTACCTTTCAAAAGAGACCAGACTCATGCATGTGCTGCAAGTATAAAGTATAATAAATAGCTAATTACTTTGGGTATGCAATCGTCAGGCGTTTTCATGCAAAATGTGGGGTAAGCTTAAGGGGTTATGGACAATTTGACACGCTGCCCGGGAGGAGCGGGAATCGAACCGAGAGCCTCCGGATAAACCAGACGACAGCTCTACCTACCGAGCCACTGTCGCCCGCAGACAGACAGACCTATCTAACTATCAGGCGCACATTCTACTGTATAAGGCAAGCAGAAACACTTCCGGAATCTTACCCAGAGGCAGAGTCGTCGTACTGTAAGACACACCAGCTGACACTCTCTCACCATATTTGCACCATCCATTCGCTCTATATCACACAAACACATTCACTCTCATATACATTCACACTCCAACATATACAGAGGATAATACTCCCCCTGCTCGGACCCCTAATGGTCCTCAATCATCAACATTTTCCTATGTGTAAAACAATGAACCTTGCAGCAGAAACGCCCAGCCGAAAACTCCAGCGTGTGCCAAATGTTTTTATTAAAGTCTCAATTCTGTCGCGGCTGAAATATGTTTCATGGTACGCGTCGTCGAAAGGGCTTTCTCTGAAAATGTGCTAGTGTATTGTTTGATAAATAAGTAGTGGAGTTAGGCCGAGGACCCAGAGGAGAGGAGAGGGGAGGGGATGGGAGGGGAGGAGAGAGAGAGGAGAGGAGAGGAGAGGAGAGAGGAGAGGAGAGGAGGAGGAGAGGAGAGGAGAGGAGAAGAGAGGAGAGGAGAGGAGAGGAGAGGAGAGGGAGAGGAGAGGAGAGGAGAGGAGAGGAGAGGAGAGGAGAGGAGAGGAGAGGAGAGGGGAGGGGAGAGGAGGAGAGGATAGAAGAGGAGGAGAGGAGGAGAGGGGAGGGGAGGGGAGGGGAGGGGAGGGGAGGAGAGGAGAGGGAGAGGAGAGGAGAGGAGAGGGAGAAAAGAGGAGAGGAGAAGAGAAGAGAAGAAGAGAAGAGAAGAGAAGAGAAGAGAAGAGAAGAGAAGAGAAGAGAAGAGAAGAGAAGAGAGGAGAGGAGAGGAGAGGAGAGGAGAGGAGAGGAGAGGAGAGGAGAGGAGAGGAGGGAGGAGAGGAGAGGAGAGGAGAGGAGAGGAGAGGAGAGGAGAGGAGAGGAGAGGGAGAGTCTTGAGTCTGTTGATGGTATCAGAGCTACGGATCCCCAGCTCAGGTGCAGCTGCTGAAAAAGCTTGGTCTCCTAGTGTCCTGTGTTGGTCAGGTAGGGTGCAGAGTGGAGTAGGTTGGTCAGGTAGGGTGGAGTAGGTTGGTCAGGTAGGGTGGAGTAGGTTGGTCAGGTAGGGTGGAGTAGGTTGGTCAGGTAGGGTGGAGTAGGTTGGTCAGGTAGGTGCAGTACCTTGGTCAGGTAGGGTGTAGGGTGCAGTAGGTTGGTCAGGTAGGGTGCAGTAGGTTGGTCAGGTAGGGTGTAGGGTGCAGTAGGTTGGTCAGGTAGGGTGCAGTAGGTTGGTCAGGTAGGGTGTAGGGTGCAGTAGGTTGGTCAGGTAGGGTGCAGTAGGTTGGTCAGGTAGGGTGTAGGGTGCAGTAGGTTGGTCAGGTAGGGTGCAGTAGGTTGGTCAGGGTAGGGTGTAGGGTGCAGTAGGTTGGTTAGGTAGGGTGTAGGGTGCAGTACGTTGGTCAGGTAGGGTGTAGGGTGCAGTACGTTGGTCAGGTAGGGTGTAGTACGTTGGTCAGGTAGGGTGTAGGGTGCAGTAGATTGGTCAGGTAGGGTGTAGGGTGGAGTATAGATTTGTCAGGTAGGGAGTAGGGTGCAGTACGTTGGTCAGGTAGTGTGTAGGCTATCCAGTCTTTGATGGAGGCAGGAAGTGAGGGGGGAGAAGAGAGGGAAGCAGAGGGCTTGGTGCGGGGGCAGAGCTGGATGTCATCTGCGTATGACTGCAGGAGAGCTGGAGGTGGTGTTTTCAGGACGATCTGACTCCGAGTGGGAGGAGAGGAGGTAAGTGGTGAACAGTAGTGCACTAAGCACAGGGCCCTGGGGCACACCTAGTTTCACGGGGTGCCGGCCGGGGGGCCGATCTAAAAATCCTCCAAGGTCGACACATACTGCCACCTGTTAGATAGGTATATGATGTGAACCAAGCCAGGGACTGTGACTCAGGAGTTGGGGCAGCTGCTGCGGGTTCCCGGACCTTGCAGAGGAAGGGGAGGTTTAAACGAGCCAGAGGTCGCTGAGGCTTTCTGGGTCCTGCTTCTTTATGCTTGGTGTTTTTTACCCAGGGACAGTGCACATTAATCAACATCTTCAGTTTCCACATCAATGTAAATGTGCCAGAATGAGCTAATAGGAGCTAGTTTCCACCTGTAGTCCCTGCCTAACATGTATGTCTTTATGGTGTGGGGGGAAACCAGAGTACCTGGAGGAAACCAGAGTACCTGGAGGAAACCCACGTGAACACAGGGAGAACATGCAAACTCCACACAGAAAGGCCCCCTGCTGGGGTTCGAACCCAGGACCTTCTTGCTGTGAGGCAGCGGTGCTAACCACTGTACCACCGTGCCACCCACGGTGTGATGGCAGCCACTTTCAGCTCAGCATGGGACATATCCAGTGAGTCGCTGATGTCAACAACCACAAGGGGGACCAAGGGCAGCCAGGCTAGCCTCAACCAACGAGGTGGACATGGGGTCCAGAGAGCCAGGTAGACTGCTTGGAACCCCGAAGACCAGAGGATCGGTTCTGTCAGCCAGAGGTGCAGGTGGAGGAGGAGGGAGGGAGGGAGGTAGATGTTTAGATGTTTTGTTCGGGAAGAATCCAGTGGATCTGTTACAGAGATCAGAGGCGGTGGAGCGGAGGGAGTTCTCGGCGAGGGCTGGAGGAGGTTATTGATGCTTGGGAAGAGAGCTTTGGGATTTCACTTGACCCATGGATTTCAGATTTGAGTAAAAAAAGAAAATTTAAAAGATCTGGTTTGTCTAAAGGAAGTTTCTCGGCGTGTTGTTTGATAAGCGATCCGCGCTGTAGTGGAGTTAAGCTGAGGACATGGAGTGGCCTGGCCTCACACTGAGCACCTTGCAGGAGCCCCAGACCCCATAAACCCTGTCAAAGCAGTATTTGAGGAGGTTTTTTAGTGTTGCGTGTGTGTGTGTGTGTGTGTGTGTGTGTGTGTGTGTGTGTGTGTGTGTGTGTGTGTGTGTGTGTGTGTGTGTGTGTGTGTGTGTGTGCCCTACATTTTAGGGGAGTTCTGTGCCAAACACAAATCCTTGTAAGGTCATTAGACCACCTCCAACGTCTCTGCTTTGTGTCTTAATGGCAACTTCCCAAACACTGCGCTCGCACACACACACACACACACACACACACACACGCACACACACACACACACACACACACACACACACACGCACACACACACACACACACACACACACAACACACACACACACACACACACACACACACACACACACACACACACACACACACACACACACACACACACACACACACACACACACGCACACACACACACACACACACACACACGCACACACACACACGCACACACACACACACACACACACACACAAACAACACATGCATGCACGCACGCGCACGCACGCACACACACACACACACACACACACACACAAACGTACGCATGCACGCACGCACACAAACACAAACACCCACAAATACTATCCTGGCTGCTATACTGTGTAAGAGGTGTTGTTCCCGGGGTGCTCCAGTAGCACACCATGTTACCGCGCTGCGTCGCGGGACTCCGTGCTGCGTCACGGATCTGGTTGACTCCGAGTTTCGATTCCCGGACTCGCCGTCATTTGCCGAATGTCTCCCCCTGCTCTCTCTCCCGTTTCACCCTACAACTGTCGGTCATGCTTGACCAGAAAAGCGATAAACGCAAAAAAATAAAGTAAAAAAAAAAAAAAAAAGGTGTTGTTCCCGAACACTGATGCTTCAAGGCCCTCGACCTGGCATACCGTGCAGCAAAGGGAACCGCTCCCGCCTACCTCCGGGTCAATGGTCTCTAACTACACACCCTCAAGACCCCCGTACGCTCTGCATCTTCTGGCCATCCCAGACCCACTCCTATCCGAGCTCCGGGAGGGTCATCAAGGAGAACCTGCCTTTTCTCAGTCCTTGCCCCACAATGGTGGAATGAACAGTTTTCCCATTATTGATACTGATGCTTTATTTTATTTTATTTTACCTTTATTTTTTTTATTATTATCTTTTCCCCCCCTCCTTTTTCCGATTTTTCTCCCATCCCACTGTTAGTCGTTATGCCAATTCCCAACCCCCTTCCTGGTTGTTGCGCACCCCCCCCTACTGTTGGTCCGGGAGGCCGGAGACTGTCACATGCTTTCCTCCGACGCATGTGCAGCCAGCCTGGCAGCGCAGATTCTCACCGGGAGAGTGTAACGTGTGGAAGGTCACACTACCTCCCTCCAGATCCTTCCCTCGCTGTGCAGGCGCCCCGACCGAACTGTAGGAGTCGCTGTTTACAACGCCCAGGACCCACCCACGGCTTCCCTCCCGCTGACTCTGCCAATTGTGTCAGTATGAGCGACCAGCCAAGCTGGTAGCAACGCCGAGAGCTGGGCTCGAACCCAGCGTCTCCTGCGTTGGTGGCGAGTGCCTTGCCCACTACACCACCTAGCCGCCCTATTTTACCTTTATTTAACCACGCAGTTAAGAAAGAATTCTTACTTACAATGGTGGCCTGGCAAGAGGACAAAAGGGCCGCTTGAAAGGTAACAGGGAAAAGAGACAAAATAAATCTAATAAAATAGAAAAGAGACAGATGGTACAAACATATGTACTATGTATATACTGAACACTGTGTCTACGTACGTGACTTCTATTTTTTACTTCTATTTTTACATGCTATACTATTTTATTTCATACTTATCGTTTTGTCTAGCACAGTCTCTGGAGCGTAACAGAAAGAAGCATTTTGTATAAAAGTATTCTGTACTTCTGTATGACAACTATTAAAGAAACTTGAAACTTGAAACTTGAACATCACAGAGGTACATGTAAGGGACATAATTAAAACTCCAACTGAATACTAAACTGTGTCATCTGCATACAAATGAATACTGAACCTCTAGCCTGAGTTCTAAGTACCCCAGCCTTCCCTGGACCTTATCTGTCACCTAAACAGTATTTTATTAATCAAATTCCATTGATCATGATATTTTATTCAATAAATTAGAAAGGTATGGTATTAGGGGGATTGGGTTGAGCTGGATGAGGAGCTATCTAAGAAACAGGAAACAATTTGTGCAAATAGGTGAACATAAATCAAACTATATGGATATTACTTGTGGGGTATACACAAGGGTCAGTATTAGGGCCCAAACTGTTTATATTATACATAAACGATATATGTAATGTATAAAACATATTGAAATTTGTCTTGTTCAGACGATACAAATATGTTTTGTTCTGGGGAAAATTTGCCGGAGATTTTGGGGATGATCACTACAAAAATGAATCAATTAAAATTGTGGTTAGACAAAAACAAATTATCACTCAATCTGGAGAAAACAAAGATCATGCTGTTTGGAAAACATAATACAAATGTACAGGTAAACCTGATGATAAACAATAAACACAGAAAGAGTTTATGAGAATACGTTTCTTGGAGTAATCATAGACAAAATAAGCTGGAAACCGCATGTAAGTCATTTCTGAGCTAAACTGGCAAATGCACTGGAATTCTAGGGAAAACTAAACACATATTGGATCATAAATCATTACACTTTATACTGTTCACTGTTTTTACCGTATCTGTCTTACTGTGTGGAGGTCTGGGGAAATAACTACAAGTGCACCCTACCTACAGTACAGCCAAAATGCATATTACAGAAAAGAGCAATAAGGACAATAAACAAGGTAGGATATAGAACACACAAATCCACTGTTTCTTAAATCAAACACATTGCAATGTATGGATCTGGTCAAATTTAAAACATCACAAATCATGTAGGCCTACAAAGCCAGAAATAACCTGTTGCCAAAAAATTTACAAACTATTTTCAGGGAAAGAGAAGGTGACTATAATCTGAGAGGAGAGCTTAACTTGAAAAAACCCAGTGTCAGAACTCAAATGAAAAGTATGTGCATGTCAATCTGTGGGGTGGACATGTGAAACAGTCTGGAGTTAGAGATACAACAGAGTACAAACATAAATCCTTTTAAAAAGATGTACAAAAAAATCTTTCTTAAATGGGTATCTGTGTTGATTGGGAGTATGTGTAAGATGTAAATAAAAAAAATAGAAGAAATTATGTATATCATATGGTATTTATTTAGTATATATTATATATTACATATTTATAGGTATATTTATATAAATGTATGTATATATAAATGTATTGGATTGTATAGAGATACAGCGTTTATACATACAATTTACAATAGATTAAATTATCATTTGTGATAGTTAAAAAGGGGTAGGAATTTAAAAAAGTGTATACTTCTTCCTACTCCTTTTTTCAAACAGGGTAAACTAGGATTTGATTATCTGTTTCTCTTTTTGTTGTATTTTTTATTATCTTTTGTATATGTCAAATTAACAGATATATTTTTGTTTTTATACTAAAAATCTTTCATTCATTCAAATTTAAGATAGCTTAAATAGCTTAATTTAAAAATAAATTATTCACGTTCCAGTAAACTAGCATGACCCGGCTGGTAACTTTGGATTACTCAAGATTTCTAGTTTCATATGATACCAGTATCTTCATGCTAGCTTGGGCCCGCTAGAGCGCTTAAGTTAAAAAAGAAAAAGCGAATAAAATGGTGGGAAATCTGTAACATAAACGGCCGAAACAAAAATCTCCTTCAGATTAGATTAGATTAGATTCACTTTATTGTCATTACACAGTACAAGATAGTGCAACGAGATTGTGTACGTCTAACCAGGATGTGACAATCAACAGTCAGTTGCAATATAAAACACATATAAATAAAAGTGTACAGTAAAGTGCAATGGTTAGCACAATGTGAAATGGTGAGAATACAAAATATAATTAAAAATAATCATTCAGGGCGGACATTGCACTCGTCACCAACGCAAGAGACACCGGGTTTGACTCCGGCTGTCAGCGTTGCCTCCGGCTTGGGCAAGCCGTCATACTATCTCAATTGGCAGAGGTAGCGGGTGGAAGTGGATGGGTGGTAATCTGGACGTTGTGGACAGCGACTCCTACAGGTCAGCTGGGGACGCCTGCACAGCAGAGACAAGAAATGGCGGGGGGCAGTGTGAGCCTCCCACACGTTACACCTCGCCAATGAGAGTCTGCGCTGGCAGGTGAAAAGATGTGACAGGCTGCCTCCTCGTGTACCGGAGGGGACACGTGATGCAAGGCTTCTATCCTCCCTACAACCGGCCAGTGGGGGGCATATGCAAGCAACGTTCAAGACAGGGGAGGGAAGAATTGGCACAATGGAATTGGGATGGGAGAAAAAGAGGGGGAAAAAAAGTGAAAATAAATAAATAAAATAATCATTCAAATAAAGTCTACATAAGATATGGCTATATACACAGGTATACAGAGTTTTGATTCAGAAGTCTGACATTCGTGGTCCTGTTGGTTCTGCCTGGGAGGCTGCGTTAGCGTGCCCCAGAGCAAGTACCCCGCAGGCCGGTGAAAACAGTCCATGGAATTATTGGAATAATTTTAATCGTCGACCTCTAGAAAATACTATGTAAAAAGAATCATCTAAACGCTGGGAATAAGCTTCAGTCATTAATTTGGTCAATGATGAGTAAACCTTAAAAATATCGTTTTTAAGAAAGTTTTCCAAAAGTGACAAGGCAGGCTGGGGGGGGGGGGGGGGGGGGGCTCAACATTCCGGAACCCTCGGGCAGACCGTGAGCTGAGGATTCCGGAACGCCAAGACGGTAAGTCAGTAGGTTGTTTTTTCGGTTCAGAAGGCCTATGAGAACGTATAGCTCTGGGTTCTGTAACCTGCCGGTAGAGTCCATCCCACCACGCGGTATGTTTGAGGTATTCTCCTTTGCTAGCCGACCTGACTGACAAGGAGACATAATGCCCCCCCCCCCCCCCCCCCCCCTCTGTGTGGGGACAGGACCTAATGCCTATTGGATTCAGCCTACTTGCCTGTGGGGTCGACAGTGGTCAAGGGAGAGCGCATACATAGACAGCTACGTCAAGCCTCTTGTGGTACAGCGAGGCCCTGGGAAGCGATAGAAAACAGTTACTGGTGCTTTTTGGGGCCGCAGCAGACATGGGGAAGTGCTGACGTCTTTGAGGGCCTCTCGATCTCTATGCCCCGTTAGTCTCTTGGCCTCTGGCTCTGATTTTATACCACCTCTGGGAACAAAAGCTTTTTCATGTGGGTTGAGCAACCGCCGGGGTAATACAGTATATAGGCCAAGCCAGCCCATCCTCCCCACCTAGCAGCCTGGAATGCTCATATGTCACATGTAAAAGGAAAACAGGGTGAGTGTTTGGACAGTCTTTGTGTGTGGCTTACGGTCTGTGTGTGAGTTCACCGTGCGATCGCAGTGGTACGGGGTAACGGGTTCTGTAGCGGGGGGGGGGGGGTGCGGCTGTTGGAACATTATTCACAAAGCCTCTCGACGGAGTTTTCTTCTTTCTAAATATATATTTTATTTTGGTTTTTTTGTAATTCATAACAGAAGCATACATAAACATACACACATACCCTTAAGACATGTGGAATAACATCAGTGGAAGAATGCACCCGGCGGAGCGCAGACCTCCGAGGTCTAACGATCTCCCCCCGCTCGGCTGTTACTTTCACAAGCAGCGTTTTACTGGCTGGATGACGGAAACGGGAAGTGCAGATATCGCCACACAGTCTCCACGGACACTATATACGTCTGTATGTACTGTATGGTGGTGGCTGGAGAGGTCGCTCACAGGGTCGCCGACATCAAGAGATTTCCCACTCTAGGAGTCCTATATATTCACAGCAGATTTTGTACATGGACATGTAATGGACATGTAATGGGTCAGGACTGGGGATGTCCGATATTATCGGCCTACTGATATTATCGGCCGGTATCGGCATTCAAATGTAATATCGGAAATTATCGGTATCGGTTTAAAAAAAATATATATATATATATATATATATTTTTTGTTTTACATTTATTTAACCTTTATTTACCCAGGCAAGTAAGAACAAATTCTTATTTTATTTATTGTGAAAAGTATGCATAATGTTGGGTTAATTCCACGACAAGAGATACCCTGCATACAGTATATCGGTATCGGTTGATATCGTTATCGGAAATTAAGAGTCTGACAATATCGGTATATCGGATATCGGTAAAAAAGCCAATATCGAACATCCCTATAGTCAGTACAGATACAGTATGTAGTTGGTCAGGACATGTAGTGGGTAAGGAAAGACAGACATGTAACGGGTCAGGACAGATATGTATTGGGTCAGGACATGTAGTGGGTCAGGACATGAGGAGATGTCTTCCTCTTGGGTTCCTGAATGTGCACAGCAAATGGTATGTTACTATAAGCTCTCAGCATTGCCTTCGGCTTGGGCCGGCCGTCGTACTGGCTCATTTGGCAGAGTCAGCGGGTGGAAGTCGATGGGTGGATTGATTGGACGTTGTGGACAGCGACCCCTACAGGTCGGTTGGGAGACGCCTGCACAGCAGAGACAGGAAGTGGCGGGGGGGAGTGTGAGCCTCCCATGCGTTACACCTCGCCAATGAGAGTCCGCGCTGGCAGGTGAAAAGCTGTGACAGGCTGCCTCCTCGTGTGCCGCCGGAGGGAACACGTGATGCAAGGCTTCTATCCTCTCTACAACCGACCAGTGGGGGGCATATGCGAGCAACGTTCAAGACAGGGGAGGGGAGAATTGGATACACGGAATTGGGATGGGAGACATTTTGAAGATAAGGAGAAAAAGTGGATAAAAAAAAGGAAAGGTCACAGTAGAGGAAAGGTCACGGTTGGTAGAGGAAAGGTCACGTTGGTAGAGGAAAGGTCACGTTGGTAGAGGAAAGGTCACGTTGGTAGAGGAAAGGTCACGTTGGTAGAGGAAAGGTCACGGTTGGTAGAGGAAAGGTCACGGTTGGTAGAGGAAAGGTCACGGTTGGTAGAGGAAAGGTCACGTTGGTAGAGGAAAGGTCACGGTTGGTAGAGGAAAGGTCACGGTTGGTAGAGGAAAGGTCACGGTTGGTAGAGGAAAGGTCACGGTTGGTAGAGGAAAGGTCACGTTGGTAGAGGAAAGGTCACGGTTGGTAGAGGAAAGGTCACGGTTGGTAGAGGAAAGGTCACGTTGGTAGATGAAAGGTCACGGTTGGTAGAGGAAAGGTCACGTTGGTAGAGGAAAGGTCACGGTTGGTAGAGGAAAGGTCACGTTGGTAGATGAAAGGTCACGGTAGAGGAAAGGTCACGGTTGGTAGATGAAAGGTCACGGTTGGTAGAGGAAAGGTCACGGTAGAGGAAAGGTCACGGTTGGTAGAGGAAAGGTCACGGTTGGTAGAGGAAAGGTCACGGTAGAGGAAAGGTCACGGTTGGTAGAGGAAAGGTCACGGTTGGTAGATGAAAGGTCACGGTTGGTAGAGGAAAGGTCACGGTAGAGGAAAGGTCACGGTTGGTAGAGGAAAGGTCACGGTTGGTAGAGGAAAGGTCACGTTGGTAGATGAAAGGTCACGGTAGAGGAAAGGTCACGGTTGGTAGATGAAAGGTCACGGTTGGTAGAGGAAAGGTCACGGTTGGTAGAGGAAAGGTCACGGTAGAGGAAAGGTCACGGTAGAGGAAAGGTCACGGTTGGTAGAGGAAAGGTCACGGTTGGTAGAGGAAAGGTCACGGTAGAGGAAAGGTCACGGTTGGTAGAGGAAAGGTCACGGTTGGTAGAGGAAAGGTCACGGTTGGTAGAGGAAAGGTCACGGTTGGTAGAGGAAAGGTCACGGTTGGTAGAGGAAAGGTCACGGTTGGTAGAGGAAAGGTCACGGTTGGTAGAGTAAAATATAAAATAATATAATGAATAAAAAGATTATAATAATAAATAATTGAACCTGTACACTGAAGAGCCATAGAACTCTCTTGCTCAGCCCATGTGTTTGACTGTAAAGTCCAAATCACTGTGTGAAGTGTGAAGGTCATACCTTTTTATTTTTTTTTACCCCCCACGAGAACTTCTGGGTGGTTCATTGTCCACAGTATGTCCCCAATAGGGATGGGCGTGAGTAATCGAGCTATGAAAAAAAAAAACGAAATTATTAATTTTTAATGAAAAAATAATATATTATAATTTTTTTTACATATTTGTTTCACATGTATGTGTAAGATTATAACTGTTTGTTGGTTTCCTTAAACATATATACGTGAATGAACAAAAATAAGTAAAAAAAAATATTTTTATTTAATTTATTAAATTCTTTTTTTCCCCTTTTCGAGTAATACACGAGTATAGCATGCGATCAATCGATCTGGATTTTTCTTTAAAATGCCCATCCCTATAGTCCCCAACCATGTCCCCAGTGTGTCCCTGCACGCCCGACGCGCACCCTGTCCGGGGGAAGCAGCGCTTGTGATTGGAGGATCAAGCTGAAACGCCATCAGACCCTCGTGTTATAACACAGAAGCGTCTGGAGCGTGAGACTAAGGGCCCTG
Source organism: Notolepis coatsorum (assembly GCF_963971535.1). Taxonomy (NCBI): domain Eukaryota; kingdom Metazoa; phylum Chordata; class Actinopteri; order Aulopiformes; family Paralepididae; genus Notolepis; species Notolepis coatsorum. The sequence goes on from NC_140182.1 coordinate 10,189,713, forward strand.
GAGTCACTATCAATCAAATCAAATCAAATCAAATCAAATCAAATCAAATCAAATCAAATCAAATCAAATCAAATCAAATTTATTTGTAAGGCCACGACAACACACGTTAATGTCCCCAGATGTCGCTGATAGTAGTGTTGCAATAAAACAGGCAATACAGTTGGTATGTGGGGGACCCTGATGTAAACAAGACGAAAGTCTTTCTCTGGTCTGCATCCCCTTAACAATTGTGTGTATTGAGCTGTACTGTATTGTACCCATTCTGCAATCTGTTAATAAAGTTTTCAATCAATCAATCAATCAAGCATGCACTCATATGCGTAAGGAAACACAGATAAGTGCATGCGATAGCAACTGAACATTTTGATAAGATAAGAAATGGAGCTGATGGCGGATCTGTTTGAGGCAAAGGGGGGGGGGGGGGGGGGGGGGGGCGGCGCAGAGAGGGTCGCATCAATAAGACCATCTGCTCCGAATGACAGGATCAGAATTAGCTGGGATCAGGTTGTGGGAACGCTGCAGGGAACGTTGTGTAGGGAACGCTGTAGGGAACACCCCGTTCCTCGCCCCCGGGCTGATAGGATCAAGACAGGAGCCTCCTGTTCTTCAAATCCCATTATTCACACTAAATCCTCAATTTCCACACTTTCTACCCGGCGTTTGAACCATTCATCCACGTCACGACGATGGGAAACGTTTCACGGCGGTCGGCGGGATCAAGAGACGCACCGCACATGCTGCAGGTCAGTGAGTGAGGAGGCCGCCCGGTAAGGTTACCGGTTCTACGCCCCGGTATTTACAGTGCCAGTACTGCTGTGGAAGAGCCCCTTGCTCAACAGCACCTAACCCCCGCACACAATGTATTATGTATATTATTATGTAGGTGGGTGTCTTAGTCTAGTGGTGAGAGCTGTGTTTGTATCAGGGTGGGTGTCTTAGTCTAGTGGTGAGAGCTGTGTTTGTATCAGGGTGGGTGTCTTAGTCTAGTGGTGAGAGCTGTGTTTGTATCAGGGTGGGTGGGTGTCTTAGTCTAGTGGTGAGAGCTGTGTTTGTATCAGAGTGGGTGTCTTAGTCTAGTGGTAAGAGCTGTGTTTGTATCAGGGTGGGTGGGTGTCTTAGTCTAGTGGTGAGAGCTGTGTTTGTATCAGGGTGGGTGGGTGTCTTAGTCTAGTGGTGAGAGCTGTGTTTGTATCAGGGTGGTGGGTGTCTTAGTCTAGTGGTGAGAGCTGTGTTTGTATCAGGGTGGTGGGTGTCTTAGTCTAGTGGTGAGAGCTGTGTTTGTATCAGGGTGGGTGTCTTAGTCTAGTGGTGAGAGCTGTGTTCGTATCAGGGTGGGTGTCTTAGTCTAGTGGTGAGAGCTGTGTTTGTATCAGGGTGGGTGTCTTAGTCTAGTGGTGAGAGCTGTGTTCGTATCAGGGTGGGTGTCTTAGTCTAGTGGTGAGAGCTGTGTTTGTATCAGGGTGGGTGTCTAAGTCTAGTGGTGAGAGCTGTGTTTGTATCAAGGTGGGTGTCTCTTAGTCTAGTGGTGAGAGCTGTGTTTGTATCAGGGTGGGTGTCTTAGTCTAGTGGTGAGAGCTGTGTTTGTATCAGGGTGGGTGTCTTAGTCTAGTGGTGAGAGCTGTGTTTGTATCAGGGTGGGTGTCTCAGTCTAGTGGTGAGAGCTGTGTTTGTATCAGGGTGGGTGTCTTAGTCTAGTGGTGAGAGCTGTGTTTGTATCAGGGTGGGTGTCTTAGTCTAGTGGTGAGAGCTGTGTTTGTATCAGGGTGGGTGTATTAGTCTAGTCACTACAGGTACTAGTGAGTCTGACAGAACATTAACTACAGGTACTAGTGAGAGTCAGACTGACAGGCATACTGTACCATTGACACAATATGATGTCAGAATAAAGATATTTCTATCATAGACTCTCATGTCATCATACAGATGACAGTAATTAGTACTTTAGGACACACACACACGCATGCACGCACGCACGCACGCACGCACGCACACACACACACACACACACGCACACACAAACATCACACTATCTAAAAGATTTTGAGAGTTATCCTATTCTATAGGCCACATTATCCCAAATAAATTATACAACATACAAAAACACAAAGGGGCGCGGGTCAAAAACATAAACTTAAGAAAGTCTATTTTGATAGTATTTTTTTGCATCAAGGGAAATTAAGTTTGGTGACACTCTGCTTGAACCCGGGTCTCACGGACCCCTCTTCACGCTGCCAAACGCCATGCTATAACTATTCCATAACTACCTCAAACCATAATAATGTTTGTAACCAGCAGGTCATAAATATAATATCCAAATATCCACGTTCCTGCTGGTGCCGGATGATTAAGTGTGTCGTGAAACGGTTTTAGTTAGTTCACAAAACAAAGGACGGTTACCAGGGGCGGATTTAGGATTGTAGGAGATCCGGGGCTTAGCCCAGATAGGTGCCCTTTTTTTTTTTTTTTTTTTTTTTTTGAATTTAATGAACCTGTACGTGCAATTTCCTACAATATAGAGCCTTCAATCTTGACCAATAAAGCTGCTCTTTTCACTATAAAACTCAGTTAACCATAACGTAGTTATGGTTAGATTTATATATTGGGGGGGATAAATCATATTTTTCATATGATCAAAAAGTGGTGGAGCAAGAGCATACCTTTGCTCCCCCAAGTTCAATAGTGGGAGAGCAGAGATGCTCCGAATGCTCTTATGGCCAGGCGTCTATGATTCACTGATACAAAGTAAAATAGTGCAGTGCAATAAAATAGTTAGTAAAATAGAATAAAATAATGCAATAGTGCATTGCAATAAAATAGTTATCATCGTATTTTTTCGGGAGACCGGTAAGGAGTGCATTACAGTAGTCGAGTTGGCTTGAGATAAAGGCATGGATCTGGTTTTCAGCGTCCTTTTGATTTATAAATGGCCGTACTTTAGCTATGTTTCTAAGGTGGAAGAATTACGTTTTTGTCAACTTGTTGATTGTGATTTAAAGCTTAGGTCTGAGTCTACCATAACACCAAGACTTAACTCACTCAAATACAGTTAGCAGCTGGATAGACCACAGATGGAAATTAGCTTCTGCTAAATCTGGTGCAAACATATTTTCATGTAACAATGATGAATTGTCAAAAAAAAAAAAAAAAAAAATATATATTATTATTATTATTATTTTTTTTTAATAGATTCGGGGCTTTTCAGAAAACATTCAGGGCTTGAGCCCAAGTAGCCACCCCCTAGCCCCGCCCCTGACGGTTACTAACCAATGGTGATGGGAACGCCAGGCAGAAAACAGGCCACAGATGGGAACGCCAGGCAGAAGAAAAAAGGCCACAGAAGGCCGGTATGCCGTCTCGACTGCGGTCTGAACTGAAGACGCTCTACGCCTACGTGCATAAATCTACACAGAAGAACCCTCTGGTCACAGATTGTGAGAAGTCAGTCGACCCTTTTATTGCTTTGTTTTATATATAGCCCTAATATTCATTAGCCTTCCGCAGAGGCAAACACATAATCTGTTCCCAGATCTGCTTGTGAAAGGGCAATTCTATCCTCCGCCCCTAGACAGCCCAGCGGGAAGCCGCAGGAGATTTACGATCAGGGCAAATAGTTTAGTAGAAGTATGAAAGATGTTTTTTTGGAACTTCCTTTATTTCCTGTTTTGGAGACAAGTGACAGCTGTTTGCAGTGCAGGAATAAAGAATTGATGCTGCATGCTGGTGTCGTGGATATCAAATCCCTACCCCTCCCATCCCCATTGTCCCCTATCCTGTGCCCCCCCCCCCCCCCCCCCATCCATTTCACCTATCAAATGGAGCTCCCCCTCCCCGTTCTCACCATGCATAAAGGGCTCCTCCCGACACTATTCAGGCTTCTCTACCTGGGTAATTTCAGCTGATCACCTGGGGGCGAAAGCCTCAGCCATGTATCTAACTATCTTGTATATTATTTGATCCGTCTGGCTAATAAACCTTATTAACCGGACCTCAGTTGACTGAGTATACGTTATTCATGATATTCACAATATCCTACACTGGGTAAAAGGCGCTGGTTGATGCTGCACGCTGGGCAGGGCGCTGGTTGATGCTGCATGCTGGGCAGGGCGCTGGTTGATGCTGCATGCTGGGAAGGGTGCTGGGCTCGGGGGGACAGGAGAGAGGCTCCTTATGAAATATTGAAGAAGACTGGAGAGACGAGCTTCACCAGCCGACCATGTGCTGGAGGGAGAGAGAGGCACCCTGCAGCCGAGGTGACTGGGTTCCTCTGGGGTGTGTGTGTGTGTGTGTGTGTGTGTGTGTGTGTGTGTGTGTGTGTGTGTGTGTGTGTGTGTGTGCGTAGGGGAGAGCAGGGTTGGTTGGGACGCCTATTGCTTATTAACAGCGGAGGAGTGCGCCGAATGCTTCCGCGTTTTCCCTGATTGGCTGCAGGCGCGGCAACCGCAGAGCGGAGCGGCAGAGCTTGCGGCATTATTTAGCCGTAAACCGCCATGATTCTCATTCGAAGCTTAGCTCACCTGGCAGTGCGGTGGTCCTGTGGTCCTGTGGTCTGTTGGTTTCAAGTTTGAATCCCATCAATTTTTTTTTTTTTTTTTTTTTTTTAACATGTATTCTTTCGCCGGTTAAGGTTAGGCATGGTTAAGGTTAAGGTTAAGGTTAGGCATTGTTTCGGAGTTGGTTAAGGTTAGAACGGTTAAGTTTAGGCGCTGTTAAGGAGCTGGTTAAGGTTAGAGTTTGTCTTAGAGAATAGCAATATTCTTTCTATGGTTAAGGTTAAGGTTAGGCATGGTTAAGGTTAAGGTTAAGGTTAGGCATTGTTTCGGAGTTGGTTAAGGTTAGAACGGTTAAGTTTAGGCGCTGTTAAGGAGCTGGTTAAGGTTAGCGTTTGTCTTAGAGAATGGCAATAGACAGCCTATTTCCGCACTGCCGCTCTGTCGCGCTGCCGCGGTCACATGGTCAAATTGTCACATTCTTGCACTCCTCCGCTGTTAGAAAGCAACACGCGGTTGGGACACAGGGACAGTTGGGGAGGGTGTCTTTTTGGCCAGTTAGAAAGTAGCCTTCAACTCTAGCTACGCCTGTTCCTCGTGTTTGATCTACGTAATTAACCTCTTAACCTATTAAGCCTGTAGCCCTATTTTCTAAAAAATCCGCCTAAAATACATACCTAAGTAAATGGAAGATTGCTCCACTTCTACAAGGTCCATTTGCATGTTCTTGGTATCTAGGGACATCTATGGACCTCAGTGAATGTATTCCCAGGGTCAGACATATTGTGTCTATTACTAGGCTTGCTTAAATTGTGATGAAACAAAGGAGAATTATGAATTATGATTTTTCTTTGTATCTTTGAGAGTGAATAACACCATGCTAAAAATTACCAGACATAAGAAACTGCCACTGAGCTCATTCAGTACATTCTTGAGATCACGTGTACAAAAAGATCTAAGGAAATTAATAAAGGGAAGATGATTAAACAGAAGGTTTTGTAGATACAGTACTGAATTCTGCCATCCGGACCCATGCAATTTGAAATATAATTATGACCTTATTATAGCCAACTTGCACACTATGGATCGGGCCAAATCTACTCTTTCCAATGGCAGAGTTCAATTTGTATTTAGTATCACCAGGCATGCATGAAGAACAGAGAATGAAATCTACTGTATGTACAGAAGGTTTTTTATTCTTGCAACAGCTCCGCCATTTTTAAACTGATTTGGTGGACTGATGGTTGCTAAATGTTCAAAATAGGGGAGACAACTAACTGCGCTCCAATATATGCCAATAACATTTAGTTTATAATATATAATCCAGAGTAATAAGAGAAATAAAAAGAATTCATACACTAGTCACTTGTTTGAAGGCAGCTAGAAGCCATTGGGAAGTGTAGTTTAAAAAAATTCCAACGCTCATTGAAAGCTCTGGATGTCCTCTTCTCAAAATGACTACAATATCCATCATTCAGCGACGGTCGTTTTTTCAAAATGGCGGATTTTCACGATCACAACAACACATTTCAAAAACTAAAATCTCACTAATAACACTTAACCTATTGGTAAACAAACATATGAGTGACATGGTTAGGATGTTTACTATTGAAAACGTTTGTTATGTCAGACAGTCTAGACTAGAGAGACTGATTTATGATGTGATGTCATTTGCGGTCGGGTGCCGGACCGCACGGGTGGAAGAGGTTAAAGTGGAAATGAAGCAGTGCGATAAATACATATTCATAGCATCACATTAGTATTTAGATAAGCCACAGAAGAAGTCACGTTATAAAAATAAGCAGTTTCTAAGAAAAAACGATTTGTTGTGTACATTTCTGAAGCATTTAGCATTATGGGCGCGGCCATTTTGTTGCTGACGTCATACCGTGGGTTGGGTGTATACACTCTGGTTAGCTGCCTATATTGAATGGGTCAGTCAGCAAATAAAATGTTGCCTACAAAACAACGGGACCGCGGTGGTTCTGTTTGTATTGCTCCTGGCTGTTCAAACTAATTTTACCATGTGAGAGAGAGGAAAGTTGGTTAATTTCCACAAACTACCAGTGAAAAAAACAGTGTTGTTGACATGTTGGCTCGGGCTGGCTGCACTCAGGCGGCGCGACCAGCCTGTTGGACAGGGAAGGAGGATCTGCAGAGAACACTTCATTGCCTCGGATTATGTTGTTGGGGTGGGATGTTTGTCCAGAAGACCACTAATCAGCTGAAGCCGGACGCGGTTCCCTCGGTCTTCGACAGACAGACCGGCGTTAGCTCTCGGGAGCGATCGCTAGCTAGTTGGCACCAGCCGGGGCCCGGCGTTAGCTCTCGCTAGCTAGTTAGCGTTAGCAACCGGAGCGTCGCGGAGCATTCAGCCTGCTGGCTACACTCTGCTTGTGTAGCTTGTGTAGCCAGCAGGCTGAATGCTCCGCGACGCTGGTTGAAGTGGGTCTAGGTAGCCAGCAGGCTGAATGCTCCGCGACGCTCCGGTTGCTAACGCTAACTAGAGCTAACGCCGGGCCCCGGCTGGTGCCAACTAGCTAGCGATCGCTCCCGAGAGCTAACGCCGGTCTGTCTGTCGAAGACCGAGGGAACCGCGTCCGGCTTCAGCTGATTAGTGGTCTTCTGGACAAACATCCCACCCCAACAACATAATCCGAGGCAATGAAGTGTTCGCTGCAGATCCTCCTTCCCTGTCCAACAGGCTGGTCGCGCCGCCTGAGTGCAGCCAGCCCGAGCCAACATGTCAACAACACTGTTTTTTTCACTGGTAGTTTGTGGAAATTAACCAACTTTCCTCTCTCTCACATGGTAAAATTAGTTTGAACAGCCAGGAGCAATACAAACAGAACCACCGCGGTCCCGTTGTTTTGTAGGCAACATTTTATTTGCTGACTGACCCATTCAATATAGGCAGCTAACCAGAGTGTATACACCCAACCCCCGGCATGACGTCAGCCATGACGTCAGCAACAAAATGGCGGCGCCCATGTTGAAAACAGGGATATTATATTATATTTTTCAGACAAATAAGATAGATTTCACATTTGATTATAGAACCCTGTCTTACACAAGGTACACAACAAACAAACTAGGATCACATTGCTCACTGCTTCATCTCCACTTTAAGCAAATTACTTTGGGTACGCAAAAAAAGAAAGCCCCATTTTTTTTTACCAATGCTATACCCGAGAAAAGTCTGGTTATCTCACCATGCATTGAACGCCAAAACACAAGATTTCACTTGTCTTGTGATTGCTCCGGCTGTTTCCGCCTAGGAGTGGATCACAACATAGCAATCTGCGGAAGATTTGGTGCCTCAGAGCTATTATTTCCCATATGGTAGCCATGCTTTCAATGGCAGTTTTTTTTAAAACTACACTTCCCAACAGCCTCTAGCTGCCTTCAAACAAATGACTAGTGTATGATTTTTTTTATTTCTCTTATTACTCTGGATTATATACCACAAAACTGAACGTTATTGGCATATATATTGGAGCGCAGTTAGTTTGTCTCCCCTATTTTGAACATTTAGCAACCATCAGTCCACCAAATCAGTTTAAAAATGGCGGAGCTGTTGCAAGAATAAAAAATTATTTCATTCTCTGTTCTGCCAAATCGAGAGAGAGAGAGAGAGAGAGAGAGAGCGAGAGAGCAGAGAGAGAGAGAGAGAGAGAGAGAGAGAGAGAGAGACAGAGAGAGAGACAGAGAGATGGAGAGAGGACAAAAGTCTAGTTGAAGGAAAGGGTGTGTTGTGTTGTGTGGTGTGTGCATGCATCACATGCATGTGTGAACCTCAATACGTGTGCGTGTGTGTGTGTGCGCGTGTGCGTGTGAAGCACAAGGGGTTAAGCAGCAATTAGTTAGAGGCTGTGTTTTTGTTGGTCCTAATGAACACCACAGTTAATGGCCTCACAAAGGTCTGTTTGCAGTAAAACACAACACGGCCCTTATTCGCCCCTCTGCCCCCCTGTGACCTTGTAAACAAACATGGAGAACAAAAGCCGTGGCACCCTTTGTCACGGTTGTGACTTCCATAGTGCCTGTTCCTGCTCTTGGTTCTCTCCTCCTCTCCTCTTGTGTTTCTACCCAGGTCCTGTGTGTAGAGACGTCCTCAGTGTGTCTCCCACATGCGGTCCTGTGTCCTGAACCAGCTGTGTCTCATCCGTCACCCCCCCCCCCCCCCTCCTGTGTACGTATGTCTGGTCCCCCTGTCGTCATTCAATGCTGGATCGTTAGTGTTTGCTCCTGTCGTATTGAGCTGCTTCCTTACTGTATAGTTCTTTACCTCTGCGTTGGGTTTTCTCGTCCTCCTCCTCCGCCTCTCTCCGTCTCCGGTCAGGAACACGGGTCCACGTCGTCCCTGACTGGTCTTTACAGAGCGATGATGGAGGGATAGAATGGAGACGTGTTTATTTATTGTACCTGAAGCAACAGGGAGGCTTTGATTTCTCTACACTTAGTGATTTCCTCTCTCTCTCTCTCTCTCTCTCTCTCTCTCTCTCTCTCTCTCTCTCTCTCTCTCTCTCTCTCTCTCTCTCTCTCTCTCTCTCTCTCTTTCCGCCCTGGATTCTGCTTCTCCGCCCGTTGCCCGGCCACCACACAGCCTGAACCCTCAGGAACTAGGGATGTCCGATATTATCGGCCGATATTGGCATTAAAATGTGATATTGGAAATTATCGGTATCGGTTTTCAGAGAAAAAATACGTTAAATTCTTTTTTTTTTACATTTATTTAACCTGTATTTACCCATGCAAGCAAGTGAGAACAAATTCTGATACAATTTATTGTCAAAAGTATGCATAATGTTGTGTTAATTCCACGACAAGAGATATGTAATGTTAATTACCTGAAATTATTCTGTTTTTTGGGGGGGGGGAAACCCTGCATATATCGGTATCGGTTGATATCAGTATCGGAAATTAAGAGTTGGACAATATCGGTATATCGGATATCGGTAAAAAAGCCAATATCGAACATCCCTAACAGGGACCCTGCTCACCTCCACCGGAGTGGTACCAAGGGCGGCCATACCCATAGCCGTTCTCTCCCAGTTTCCCCTCGCACCGCTCCCGTATTGCCGACCTAACCGCTCAGCTTTCCCTTTAACTTGAGGCCCTGGCCTTGGCACCGGCGCTCTGGGAGCTACGGTCCGTGGCCCGTTACAGTTACCCGTTGTTTGTCTCTGGGAGGGAGGGAGGCGGCGGAGAGGCCCTTGGATCTTTACCAGGGTCAGTGTAGTGTGGCGGGGCTGTTCCGTCGAGCTCGGCACCCGGACCGGCCCAAGAGCGGCTGGAATCAAGAGTTCCCCGCTCTGTGTTTCGCCGGCATCGTCTGTCAGAGGTCATCTAAGGCCCAGTCCACACCATCACGACTGGTTTAAACCCCCGCACCGAGTGACGTCATATACATGTAGTACAATGCCAAAGCAGTAGGTGGCGATGTAGTTCAAACATGAAGGCCATTTCGTGGGCGGCTAAGTGGCGCAGTGGCGCAAGGCGCTCGCCACTAATGCAGGAGATACTGGGTTCGAGCTCAGCTCTCGGCGTTGCTACCAGCTTGGCTGGTCGTTCATACTAACACAATTGGCAGTGTTAGGGGGTGGGAAGCTGGTGGGTGGGGATCGGACGTTGTGGACAGCGACTCCTACAGGTCGGTTGGTGCGCCTGCGCAGCAGAATCAGGAAGCGACGGGGCGGCGTGTCCCTCCCACGCAGACCCTCGCCGCTGAGAGATTGCGCTGTGCAGGTGAAAAGAAGCGGCGGCTGCCTCCTCGAGTACCGGAGGGGACACGTGATGCAAGGCTTCGTCCACATTGCAGCCGGCCTGTGGGAGGCATGGCCTAACAGCGTTTGAGACAGGGGAGGGTAGAATTGGACAATACGAAATTGGGGATGGGAGAAAAACAGAAAATGGGGAGAAAAAGTAGATAAAAAAAAATGAAGCTACATGAAGGCCATTTCAACCAACCAGAAGGGTTTAGGGTTAATACCAGAAACTGACCTGAAGCCTGGAACACAAACATCCCTCCTTGCTCACAGCCAAACAATTCTACAGTTTGCAGCTAGAACAACGTGCAATAAACAAAAAAGGATACATTCACTGTGCGTTCTGCCTCATTTGTTGATGAAACAACCAACATCCCTACCTGTCCGACCTCCTCCACCGTCACACGCCCACCCGTCGCCTTAGGTCTGCAGATGCCAACCTCCTAACACCTCCCACGACCAGGCTCCGGACCTGGGGCGACAGGGCCTTTGCTGCTGCTGCCCCCTCCCTCTGGAATGCCCTCCCCAGCCATATCCGTGATGCAAACACCCTGACATCTTTTAAATCAGCCCTCAAAACTCACCTTTTCAATCTTGCTTTTGACCTCTAATTCTGTCGGTGTTATTGTATTTTTGTCATGTATTATTTTTGTTCTGTTTTTTTGTTTTGCCATAGTTTGTCTCTCCTGCCCATGTAAAGCGTCTTTGAGCACCTGGAAAAGCGCTATATAAAATAGATGTATTATTATTATTATTATTATTATTATTATCGACACAATTTACCACCAAGAGCGGAGTTTAGTCTCACAAAAAGATCGCCGATTTTGTTAGCTTACATGCTAACGTAATAATGTAGTAACGTTAGGGCTAGTAGTAGAATTAATGGATGTAAACGTTACAGTGCAGATGGGTACAATACAATACGGCTCAATACAAACAATTGTTAAGGGGATGCAGACTGTTATAGTTGGGACTGGGTTCCTTATAACAATAACTGGACAACTCGTGAGCTTAGTTTAGCCGCAGCTACAGGTTTACTCTGGTCAGGTCAGGAATGCGACAACAGACACCATCAGTCGATCACAACACTCTTCAACACAGACGATACGTTTCGAACAAAAGTTTGTTACAATCATTTTCATATAACGCTACTTGGGACAGCTCTGCTGTAAACACTGGTGTAGCTGGCTCTGCTCTAATCTCTCTACCCCGCGTTCGGTTGCTAACTTGCTATTGTTTGCGACAGTCTGCCATAAACATGGGAAATAATTGCGACAGCTCTGCCGTAAAACACTGGAAATACCCTCGGTTACTATGCCCACACTGATCAGAGGACCTGAGCACCAGCCAGGAGGAGGAGCTGATCAGAGGACCTGAGGAACCTTGAAGGAACATAAGCTTCCAGCAGGTCCGAGAGGTAGACCAGTGCCAAGCTGCTCAGACACTTCAGCAGCAGAAGCCAGTACAGGGGAAATGTGCTCTCGCTTACGTGTTACTGTTAGCAGACGAGCAGCAGCATTCTGGACCAACCGCAAGCGAGAGAGGGAGGCCTGACTGACGCCAACATACAAGGCTTTACAATAATCAAGACGAGAGCCTTACCTCCACCAACGTCATTCATTCATTGAAACCTTTATTTATTCTCGAAAGGACAATTGAGGTCACCCTAATCTTCTATGCCATCGTGACGTTACAGACATTTCAATGCATACATGTTTTACAATATAATAATAATACATATTAATAATATAGCACTTTTCACACATGGACCGCAGTCCAGCGTAGGCATAAAATCAGCAGAATTATTGACAGAATAAAAACATTGCATAAATTGCAGACATGAGAACAGGTATTAAAGACAATAAAAGTAGTGCAACATAAATGTGCAGAAGACATAAGAATAGGCATAAAATAAGTACAATGTTGCTCGACGGCATGTGAAACCCCCGGAACAGCCAGTCCCCCAAACACCCCACACATAGATCCCCACCACATCCCCATCCAAGACATCCTTGTCTGTTTTGCTGCTGTCTATTTTATAGTTGTTTTATGTCTGCACTTTTTTGTGTGTCAATTTTGTGCTCATCTTATGCTAATTCTGTATGCCTGTCTTTTTCGCTGCTGTGAAGCACTTTGAGCTGTAATTCTTGCATGAAAGGTGCTCTATGTCCTCTCTGTGTCTCCCAGTGTGTCTCCCACATGCAGTCCTGTGTCCTACCAGCTGTGTCTCATCAGTCATCACCCCTTTGTCATTCAATGCTGAATCATTGGTGTTTGTTCCTGTCGTATCGAGCTGCTACCCTAGTGTAGTTCTCTTTACTCTGTTTGTTTGTGAGGATAGCTAGTTAGCTTACCACCACGTCTGTTCACCGGTACTCTGCCCCTGCCTGCCTGCCTGACCTCTATTAAATAACCTGTGTTGGGTTTTCTCATCATCTGGCTCTCGTCTCCTGTCAGCACTTGGGTCCACATACCTGCCTGGTCACGCAGGAGGTTGGTGTTTGATACCAGGGACGATACAAGGCACACGGGCAAAGATACGTCTTTCTCTTTAACCTCTAGCCATATTTTCTGAAAATGTGCCTAAAAATAAGTAAATGGAAGATTGCTCCACTTCTACAAGGTCCATTTGCATGTTCTTGGTATCTATGGACATCTATGGATCTCAGGGAATGTATTCCCAGTGTCAGAAATATTGCGTCTGTTGCTAGGCTTGAGTAAATTGTAATGAACCCAAGGAGAATATCAACAACAAGAAATGTCTTCTTTTTTTTCATCTTTGACGATGAATAACACCATGCTAAAATTGACCAGACAAACATTCAGCACCTTCTTGAGATCATGTGTACAAAGAATCTAAGCGAATTAATAAAGGGCAGATGATTTACAGGAGGTGTTGTAGAAACAGTGCTGAATTCTGCCATCCGGACACATGCAATTTGAAATATGATTATAGAATATAGAATATCAGGCCTATAAATGACCGTATTATGGCCAAGTCACCATAATAGTACCACCAGGCGCCCCTGACAGGGCAGCAAAAGCCGTGAATGAAATCTACTGTAAGTAGAATTAACTTTTTTATAATGTAAATTGCTGCACCATTTTTCAGATTGCAACACATTGTTTTTTGCTAGACGATCACAGAAAGGTAGAGAAACTAACTGCGTTCTATTTTATGGCAATAACATTCAGGTTTGTTCCACCCAGTGAAAAAAAATGATTCATGCTAGAAGTCAGATGATTGACAGGGGCTGGCGTGAGCTGGGGAGTATAGTTTTTTTCTTTTTCTTTTTGAAAGTCCATCAAAAGCCCTGGGTCTCTTCTCTCAAAAGACTACACTCAAGTTAGGTTGCGCCAAGTCGATGCGCTGAGATTTCTATAAACTCATATTTCAACAATAACACTTAAAATCATTGGTAAACAAACGTAGTGCTGAAAATATACACGTTGACTGCTGTTCTTTACCCTTTGCTACATTTGCCAAAAAAAAACACACAACATTAATTCATACATTCTGTAGAGATGGATTTATGCGCGTGATGTCATTCTCGTACCGGTACTGGACTGCTCGGGCTTAAGAGGTTAAACACCCACACAAGGACCCCACAGGCATGCACGTTCACACACACACACACACACACACACACACACACACACACACACACACACACACACACACACACACACACACACACGCACGCACGCACGCACGCACGCACGCACGCACGCACGCACGCACGCACACACACACACACACACACATGACCCCAGGCATGCACGTTCACACACACACACACACATGACCCCAGGCATGCACGTTCACACACACACACACACACATGACCCCAGGCATGCACGTTCACACACACACACACACACACACACACACACACACACACACACACACACACACACACACACACACACACACACACACACACACACACACACACGCGCGCGCGCGCGCGTACACGCACACACGCACACGCACACACACACACACACACACACACGGCCCCGGGCATGCACATCCACATCCTACCCCGTGTCAGCAACTTTCTCTCTCTTTCTCTCTCTTTCTCTCTCTTTCTCTCTCTCCCCCCTCCCTCTCTCTCCCTCCCTCTCCCCCCTCCCTCTCTCCAAACTGTCGGAGGCATGCCGACAATTTCTAGGAACCCAAAGCTATCACTGTAGGCCTAGTGCCTCACACACGATTAGCACATCAAGGAGAGAGCACTGGCCCCGTTCCCGCCATAATGCTATGCGCCGGTGGGTCACCCAGAGGTCCTAATGACTGCCCCGTCTATGTTGGTGGGTCACAGGAGCTTTTGCATCAATTGATTATAAATGCCCCCATTTGCACCGTTGCGTGTGCCAGTGTGCCAGTGTTGAAAAAAGCAATGTTGACAAGCAATTACGCTACAATCACCGGGGTGGCTGACCCGGCGTTATTTGCATGAGAATGTTTTCTTAATTGCGTTTGTACTGGAAACCAAGCTCCCTCCCGCCATGTTTTATAGCGGAGGACGAGAGGCTGCTTCTGGACCTCACACGGTGGGTGTCACCTGCTGACACGGGGGGTAGGATGTGGTGTCCGTCCAGAGGACTCCAGATCAGTTTCAAGTACACCTTGGGTGTTTGGTGACATACTGTACAGTAGGGGATGTTTTCGTGACCTGGATCGGCCAGGGTGGAAGGCTATATAGCTTTGTATAGCCACATGTAATAATAATAACAATAATAATAATAATAATAATAATAATAATAATAATAATAATAATAATAATAATAATAATAATAATAATAATAATAATAATAATAATAATAATAATAATAATAATAATAATAATAATAATCAACTTTATTTGTATAGCACCTTTATTGCAGAAACTGCAGCTCAAAGTGCTTCACAACAGAAAAAAGACAGGCATAAAATTAGCACATAAAGTGCAGAGTTTTTCACATTAGGATCTAACATCCCAACAGGCCACATTGTTTATGGTTTGATTCAGTTTTAAATAGACAATAATAAAAAGAGTAAGTAAAAAAGTAAAATAGTGCAATAGTGCAGTGCAATAAAATAGTAGAATAGAATAGATTAATTTTCCTTTTTTTTACAGTGCAATAAAATAGTTCTGGATTACTGTTCAACAGTTCAAAGTCGTCTTTACCTTCTCTGTTTGGTATCCACAGTTTAAAACCTGACAGTCTTATGTAGTATGTCCTATGTAGTATAAGATAGGACAGTATTATTAGCACAGACAATGATAGGAGTGTAGCAATACATGTAAATGTGAGTGTTGCTTTAAGATAGCTTTATTTTATTTAAAATTGTTTGGAGTTCTGGAGTAACAGAAGAGAGAAGGACAGTTTTGTACGTTTTGTACAGAAGTATCCAGCTGACGTTAAGGATATCATCACACTGGCTGCTCACCATTGTGATTGTGTATCAGTATGGAGGAATAAATACACACAATCCTCCATACTGATACACAATCACAATGGTGAGCAGCCAGTGTGATGATATCCTTAACGTCAGCTGGATACGGCAATTCTTGCTGCAATTCGAAACTGGCCCCCTTAAATGTCCGAGCTCCCTCCCACCCACCCCTGCTAATGTACATTTCCCTCCCCCTCGTATGTATATATTTACTGTTAGGATCTCTCTTTAACAGTACTGTATATTTGCATATCTTGTATGTCACAAATGTAACAGTACTGTAATCTGTATGTCATGTATGTCATGCATGTCGTGATTAGATTAGATTAGATTAGATTTTTATATCTGTATGTCATAAATGTCATTATGAATTGAAAATGGGGGACCCTGATGTAAACAAGACGAAAGTCTTTCTCTGGTCTGCATCCCCTTAACAATTGTGTGTATTGAGTTGTACTGTACTGTACCCATTCTGCAATCTGTTAATAAAGTTTTCAATCAATCAATCAATCAATACTTCGGTACAAAACGTACAAAACTCTCCTTCTCTCTTCTGTTACTCCAGAACAAAACAATTTTGTTCTCACTGAGACCCCAACACTCCCTGTCTCCTTGGAGTGAACAGAGACAACACAATAAATAATATATATATATATTATATGTTACAATAAATATAGGCAATAAAGAATTTGAATCTGAATATATACCACGAGTAAGAGTAAAGGTAAACAGTATACACAAGGTACCCTAACTGGCATGATATAATATGTCATAATGTTGTACTATGTGCATGTTTTGGTGGATGATTTGTGTGAAACAAGTGAGTCAGACATTACCCCGATAGTTATCGAGTTCTGCAGCCGTTAATTCTCTTTGGAACAAGAGAACACAGTGCACAATCTAACAGATATTCCATCGTGGGAAATGACAAAGATATAATATTGTGCTGCCTGGCAGACATTTGCTCTCGACTGAGCACTCCTTTCTAGTTTCTATTGGGTTTGTGATCGTGTTACAGCACATACAGTCAGTGACTCCGTCCACACTTGTAGTCTGTTTGAACCTTGCCAGTGGGCGACGGCGCCTGCAGTGAGAAAACAAACAAACAGCTACTGTACGCACATAGTATTTGTGTAGCTGCCTGCCTTCCAACATGGCTGCCTGTAACCAATGGTAACCCCCCTTTCAAAAGAAAATGCCTTGTTTTTTTGCATTGGATTAAAATATTGGAACATGATTTCTGTTCCACATGTGACTTGTTTTTATAAGATCCAATAATAGAACACACATTTATTACATTTCTCGGATGATACAGTATATTTGATACGGTAATATATTTATCATTATATTAATTTAAAACATAGTGTGACTGTCGTCTCCTCCAACATGGAGGACAAATAGACATTCTAAACATTCTGTGCAAAGCCTTTATTTGCCGTTAAAAATGTGATTAGATTAGATTCAGATGTATCGCGTCATCATGCATCACGAGTACAGTACAACGAGAAGAAGTCTGGCATCCAACCAGAGTGCAAATGTAACAGTAAAGTGCAACAGTAATATACACAATGTACAGCTGATTAAACTGGGTATATACACCCATATTTAACAGTACAAATATCAATGGGTGCTTGTTGCTCATTTGCATATCCATAGATCCTGCAATAATTCACCCTTCGCTAAACCCCTCCCTTGAGCCAATAATAGTCCAATAATAGCATGGGAAATGGACAGCATATATATTTTTTTTTATATCCAAAGCACTTTACAACTTATGCCTCACATTGATCCAATCACTCACACACCGATGGCAGAGGCAACCATGCGAGGTGCCAACCTGCTCATCGGGAGCAGTTAGGGGTTAAGTCAAGTGTCTTGCTCAAGGACACTTCGACACGCTGCCAGGAGGAGCTGGAATCGAACCGTGAACCATCCGATTACCAGACGACCGCTCTACCTCCAGAGCCACGGCCATTATAATGGATCATGGAAAACAGCCTTTTGAACTCTGACAGGATTGTAAATAGCAGCACAGTGAATTCATAATAAGACATAAGTGTGTATGACTGTAAATACTTTGACTGTATTTTTATTCTTATTTTAGATTTTTGACTACCTACATGTTCATTGTGAGCGATCTGTGGTGCTGAATTTCCCTCGGGATCAATAAAGTACTTCTATTCTATTCTATTCTATTCTTAAAATGGGTGGCATATTCCCCTTTATGTCTACATTAGAATTGGATCTGGCGTTAATCACAGCGAGAAGATCTGACTGAAGGGAACTAAATGCATCTTGATGAATGAATAGCTTCTGTACCTTCATAACATCAAACTGTACATACTGTACGGTAATAATCCCATCCTCTTTTGACGGCACACCCATCATAACCCTAACCCTGTAGTCGAGACTTGTATGCGACATGTGGATGCAAAAACCTTGTTGTTCCTATTTAAAGGGAGTGGTCGTTTTGAATTTGTTCACTATGAATTGAATATGGGGGACCCTGATGTAAACAAGACAAACGTCTTTCTCTGGTCTGCATCCCCCTTAACAATTGTGTGTATTGAGCCGTACTGTATTGTACCCATTCTGCAATCTGTTAAATAAAGTTTTCATTCATTCATTCATTCATTCATTCATGAAAAATGCAGACGCCATTTTGACAGGCATTTCTCCCAACAAATCATCAACCGACAAACGCCATTGTGTGCGGCACAGGGGTTGGTTGGCTACAGTTTGAGTGACTGTTTGTTCCACCAGTTGAAAGTGTCGTCTGCTCCGATTTGTTTACATTACGTCAGAGCGTTTGACTCGCCCGGTGACCCAATAACAGCATGGCAGGAGCAGGAGTGATGGTTCTCCGTGATGTGCTCATCGTGTGTGAAGCTGACAGGCCTGTAGACACTGACGGCTCTCAATAGAAACAATCGCTGGCCTCAGACAGAGAGAGAGAGAGAGAGAGAGAGAGAGAGAGAGAGAGAGAGAGAGAGAGAGAGAGAGAGAGAGAGAGAGAGAGAGAGAGAGAGAGTTGGAGAGATTTGCTAATGTCTGTGTGTCATGATATGTGTGTGTGTGTGTCATGATATGTGTGTGTGTCATGATATGTGTGTGTGTGTCATGATATGTGTGTGTGTATGTGTGTGTGTGTGTGTGTGTGTGTGTGTGTGTTTATGTGCACAAAAGAGAGACAGAGGGAGAAAGATGTTTTTTTTTTCTATTCTTTTATATATAAATCTATTCATTGACATTTTTCAATTTAGACACGTCACAAAGGATTAACGGACAATTTTATAACAATGTAAAAACATATAAACACACAACTCCCCAACCCCCCCCTGCTCAACCGCCTTCCCCCCAAGACCCCCCCCCCCCCCGCATGTGTCTTATAAGAGACACAGAAGAAACAGACACACCTTCTCAATACAGCTGCTATGAAAAGGAGAAAGCGTAAGGGGCCAGCGCGGGCGATGCAGGGCGTACGGCTCAATTAAGGTGAAACGACATGAAAAAAAGGTTCTGGACTTTTTTTTTGCAAAGTCTTTTATCGCTCCTGGTGTCAAACGCCAGCCTCTTGCGTCGCACCGCAGGAGTGAAAGGAGCCACGGCTTTTGTTCTCCATGTTTGTTTACAAGGTCACAGGGGGGCAGAGGGGCGAATAAGGGCCGTTTTGTCTTTTACTGCAAACAGACCTTTGTGAGGCCATTAACTGTGGTGTTCATTAGGACCAACAAAAACACAGCCTCTAACTAATTGCTGCTTAACCCCTTGTGCTTCACACGCACACGCGCAC
>NC_140182.1:10209403-10219403 GCF_963971535.1 Notolepis coatsorum
TACAGTTACCCGTTGTTTGTCTCTGGGAGGGAGGGAGGCGGCGGAGAGGCTCTTGGATCTTTACCAGGGTCAGTGTAGTGTGGCGGGGCTGTTCCGTCGAGCTCGGCACCCGGGCGGCCCAAGAGCGGCTGGAATCAAGAGTGCCCCCGCTCTGTGTTTCGCCGGCATCGTCTGTCAGAGGTCATCTAAGGCCCAGTCAAACACGATCACAGGTTTTTTTTTCTTCTATTATTCCAAAAAAAATTTCACTGTCCACACGACTGGTTTAAACCCTGCACCGAGTGACGTCATATACATGTAGTACAATGCCAAAGCAGTAGGTGGCGATATAGTTCAAACATGAAGGCCATTTCGTGGGCGGCTAAGTGGCGCAGTGGCGCAAGGCGCTCGCCACTAATGCAGGAGATGCTGGGTTCGAGCCCAGCTCTCGGCGTTGCTACCAGCTTGGCTGGTCGTTCATATACTAACACAATTGGCAGTGTTAGGGGTGGGGAGCTGGTGGGTGGGGATCGGACGTTGTGGACAGCAACTCCTACAGGTCGGTTGGTGCGCCTGCGCAGCAGAATCAGGAAGCAACGGGGGCGGCGTGTCCCTCCCACGCAGACCCTCGCCGCTGAGAGATCGCGCTGTGCAGGTGAAAAGATGCGACGGCTGCCTCCTCGTGTACCGGAGGGGACACGTGATGCAAGGCTTGGTCCTCACTGCAGCCGGCTTGTGGGAGGCATGGCCTAACAGCGTTCGAGACAGGGGAGGGTAGAATTGGACAATACGAAATTGGGGATGGGAGAAAAACAGAAAATGGGGAGAAAAAGTAGATAAAAAAAATGAAGCTACATGAAGGCCATTTCAACCAACCAGAAGGGTTTAGGGTTAATACCAGAAACTGACCTGAAGCCTGGAACACAAACATCCCTCCTTGCTCACAGCCAAACAATTCTACAGTTTGCAGCTAGAACAACGTGCAATAAACAAAAAAGGATACATTCACTGTGCGTTCTGCCTCATTTGTTGATGAAACAACCAACATCGACACAATTTACCACCAAGAGCGGAGTTTAGTCTCACAAAAAGATCGCCGATTTTGTTAGCTTACATGCTAACGTAATAATGTAGTAACGTTAGGGCTAGTAGTAGAATTAATGGATGAAAACGTTATTTAACACAGTGCAGATGGGTACAATACAATACGGCTCAATACAAACAATTGTTAAGGGGATGCAGACTGTTATAGTTGGGACTGGGTTCCTTATAACAATAACTTGACAACACGTGAGCTTAGTTTAGCCGCAGCTACAGGTTTACTCTGGTCAGGTCAGGAATGCGACAACAGACACCATCAGTCGATCACAACACTCTTCAACACAGACGATACGTTTCGAACAAAAGTTTGTTACAATCATTTTCATATAACGCTACTTGGGACAGCTCTGCTGTAAACACTGGTGTAGCTGGCTCTGCTCTAATCTCTCTACCCCGCGTTCGGTTGCTAACTTGCTATTGTTTGCGACAGTCTGCCGTAAACATGGGAAATAATTGCGAAAGCTCTGCCGTAAACACTGGAAATACCCTCGGTTACTATGCCCACACTGATCAGAGGACCTGAGGACCAGCCAGGAGGAGGAGCTGATCAGAGGACCTGAGGAACCTTGAAGGAACATAAGCTTCCAGCAGGTCCGAGAGGTAGACCAGTGCCAAGCTGCTCAGACCCTTCAGCAGCAGAAGCCAGTACAGGGGAAATGTGCTCTCGCTTACGTGTTCCAGTTAGGAGACGAGCAGCAGCATTCTGGACCAACTGCAAGCGAGAGAGGGAGGCCCGACTGACGCCAACATACAAGGCTTTACAATAATCAAGACGAGAGCCTTACCTCCACCAACGTCATTCATTCATTGAAACCTTTATTTATTCTCGAAAGGACAATTGAGGTCACCCTAATTTTCTATGCCATCGTGACGTTACAGACATTTCAATGCATACATGTTTCACAATATAATAATAATACATATTAATAATATAGCACTTTTCACACATGGACCGCAGTCCAGCGTGCCCCACAGCAACTAGTATAAAATGAACATAGGCATAAAATCAGCACAATTATTGACAGAATAAAAACATTGCAAAATAAATTGCAGACATGAGAACAGGTATAAAAGACAATAAAAGTAGTGCAACATAAATGTGCAGAAGACATAAGAATAGGCATAAAATAAGTACAATGTTGCTCGACGGCATGTGAAACCCCCGGAACAGCCAGTCCCCCAAACACCCCACACATAAATCCCCACCACATCCCCATCCAAGACATCCTT
Source organism: Notolepis coatsorum (assembly GCF_963971535.1). Lineage (NCBI taxonomy): Eukaryota > Metazoa > Chordata > Actinopteri > Aulopiformes > Paralepididae > Notolepis > Notolepis coatsorum. Next base: position 10,211,714 of record NC_140182.1, read on the forward strand.
GTCTGTTTTGCTGCCGTCTATTGTATAGTTGTTTTTATGTCTGCACTTTTTTGGTGTGTCAATTTTGTGCTCATTTTATGCTAATTCTGTATGCCTGTCTTTTTCGCTGCTGTGAAGCACTTTGAGCTGTAATTCTTGTATGAAAGGTGCTCTATGTCCTCTTTGTGTCTCCCAGTGTGTCTCCCACATGCAGTCCTGTGTCCTACCAGCTGTGTCTCATCAGTCATCACCCCTTTGTCATTCAATGCTGAATCATTGGTGTTTGTTCCTGTCGTATCGAGCTGCTACCCTAGTGTAGTTCTTTACTCTGTTTGTTTGTGAGGATAGCTAGTTAGCTTACCACCACGTCTGTTCACCGGTACTCTGCCCCTGCCTGCCTGACCTCTATTAAATAACCCGTGTTGGGTTTTCCCTCGTCATCTGGCTCTCGTCTCCTGTCAGCACTTGGGTCCACATACCTGCCTGGTCACGCAAAGAGGTTGGTGTTTGATACCAGGGACGATACAAGGCACACGGGCAAAGACACGTCTTTCTCTTTAACCTCTAGCCATATTTTCTGAAAATGTGCCTAAAAATAAGTAAATGGAAGATTGCTCCACTTCTACAAGGTCCATTTGCATGTTCTTGGTATCTATGGACATCTATGGATCTCAGGGAATGTATTCCCAGTGTCAGAAATATTGCGTCTGTTACTAGGCTTGAGTAAATTGTAATGAACCCAAGGAGAATATCAACAACAAGAAATGTCTTTTTTTTTTTTTCATCTTTGACGATGAATAACACCATGCTAAAATTGACCAGACAAACATTCAGCACCTTCTTGAGATCATGTGTACAAAGAATCTAAGCGAATTAATAAAGGGCAGATGATTTACAGGAGGTGTTGTAGATACAGTGCTGAATTCTGCCATCCGGACACATGCTATTTGAAATATGATTATAGAATATAGAATATCAGGCCTATAAATGACCGTATTATGGCCAAGTCACCATAATAGTACCACCAGGCGCCCCTGACAGGGCAGCAAAAGCCGTGAATGAAATCTACTGTAAGTAGAATTTACTTTTTTATAATGTAAATTGCTGCACCATTTTTCAGATTGCAACACATTGTTTTTTGCTAGACGATCACAGAAAGGTAGAGAAACGAACTGCGTTCTATTTTATGGCAATAACATTCAGGTTTGTTCCAACCGTGAAAAAAAATGATTCATGCTAGAAGTCAGATGATTGACAGGGGCTGGCGTGAGCTGGGGAGTATAGTTTTTTTCTTTTTCTTTTTGAAAGTCCATCAAAAGCCCTGGGTCTCTTCTCTCAAAAGACTACACTCAAGTTAGGTTGCGCCAAGTCGATGCGCTGAGATTTCTATAAACTCATATTTCAACAATAGCACTTAAAATCATTGGTAAACAAACGTAGTGCTGAAAATATACACGTTGACTGCTGTTCTTTACCCTTTGCTACATTTGCCAAAAAAAAAAACACAACATTAATTCATACATTCTGTAGAGATGGATTTATGCGCGTGATGTCATTCTCGTACCGGTACTGGACTGCTCGGGCTTAAGAGGTTAAACACCCACACAAGGACCCCACAGGCATGCACGTTCACACACACACACACACACACACACACACACACACACACACACACACACACACACACACACACACACACACACACACACACACACACACGCACGTACGCACGCACGCACGCACGCACGCACACACACACACACACACACACACACACACGCACACGCACACGCACACGCACACACACAGACACGCACACACACACACACACGCACACACACACGCACGCACGCACGCACACACACACACACACACACACGCACGTTCACGCACACGCACACGCACAGACACGCACACGCACACGCACACGCGCGCACGCGCGCACGCGCGCACGCACACACACACACACACATGACCCCAGGCATGCACGTTCACACACACACACACACACACACACACACACGCACACGCACACGCACAGACACACACACACACATGCACATGCACACGCACACACACACACACACGCACACGCGCACACACACGCACACGCACACACACACGCACGCACGCACGCACGCACGCACACACAGACACACACACACACACACACACACACACACACACACACACACACACACACACACACACACACACGCGCACACACGCACACACGCACACACACACGGCCCCAGGCATGCACATCCACATCCTACCCCGTGTCAGCAACTTTCTCTCTCTTTCTCTCTCTTTCTCTCTCTTTCTCTCTCGCTCTCCCCCCTCCCCCCCCTCTCTCCAAACTGTCGGAGGCATGCCGACAATTTCTAGGAACCCAAAGCTATCACTGTAGGCCTAGTGCCTCACACACGATTAGCACATCAAGGAGAGAGCACTGGCCCCGTTCCCGCCATAATGCTATGCGCCGGTGGGTCACCGAGAGGTCCTAATGACTGCCCGTCTATGTTGGTGGGTCACAGGAGCATTTGCATCAATTGATTATAAATGCCCCCATTTGCACCGTTGCGTGTGCCAGTGTGCCAGTGTTGGAAAAAAGCAATGTTGACAAGCAATTACGCTACAATCACCGGGGTGGCTGACCCGGCGTTATTTGCATGAGAATGTTTTCTTAATTGCGTTTGTACTGCATGGAAACCAAGCTCCCTCCCGCCATGTTTTATAGCGGAGGACGAGAGGCTGCTCCTGGACCTCACACGGTGTCACCTGCTGACACGGGGGGTAGGATGTGGTGTCCAGAGGACTGACTCCAGATCAGTTTCAAGTACACCTTGGGTGTTTGGTGACATACTGTACAGTGTAGGGGATGTTTTCGTGACCTGGATCAGCCAGGGTGGAAGGCTATATAGCTTTGTAGCCACATGTAATAATAATAACAATAATAATAATAATAATAATAATAATAATAATAATAATAATAATAATAATAATAATAATAATAATAATAATAATAATAATAATAATAATAATAATAATAATAATAATAATAATAATAATAATAATAATAATAATAATAATAATAATAATAATAATAATAATAATAATAATAATAATAATAATAATACACTTTATTTGTATAGCACCTTTATTGCAGAAACTGCAGCTCAAAGTGCTTCACAGCAGAAAAAAGACAGGCATAAAATGAGCACATAAAGTGCAGACACATAAAATCTGAGTTTTTCACATTAGGATCTAACATCCCAACAGGCCACATTGTTTATGGTTTGATTCAGTTTTAAATAGACAATAATAAAAGTAAAAAAGTAAAGTAGTGCAATAGTGCAGTGCAATCAAATAGTAGAATAGAATAGATTAAAAAAAAAGAATTTAGTGCAATAAAATAGTTCTGGATTACTGATCAACAGTTCAAAGTTGTCTTTGGTATCCACAGTTTAAACCCTGACAGTCTTATGTAGTATGTCCTATGTAGTATAAGATAGGACAGTATTATTAGCACAGACAATGATAGGAGTGTAGCAATACAGCGTCCATAAAAATGCCTAGCCATTTCATTAGTAATAGTAAGACTATAAAAAACATGAATGAGGTGGTTAATGAATTCAACTCTTTTTTTGTGAATGTGGGGCCAAATTTGGCAGATGCCATTCAAAAACACGATGAACCATTACAGGAAGGATGGAGAGGAGATAGTAAAGTACTGCAGTCTATGTTTTTAGGAAATGTCAGTGAAGCAGAAATCATGTCCATTGTATTAAAGTCAAAGAATAAGACATCCATTGACAGTGATGGGATAGATATGATTATAGTGAAGAAGACAATTGATTGTATAATCAAACCTCTCTGTTATATTTGTAATCTTTCTTTTCAGACAGGTATTTTTCCAGACAGGATGAAGGTAGCAAAAGTGATCCCACTTTACAAATTAAACTTGAAGACATGGTTAAGTTTCAAACAATGTTAATTATGTTTAGGGCAAGAAATAATACACTGCCAGAAAAACTACAAAATCTTTTTCATTTAGAAAGTGAGTTTAGTAGGAGAAAATACAATTTTAAACATCAGTTTGCACGTACCACACTTAAACAGATGTGTCCTTCAGTTATTGGTGTAAAGTTATGGAATTCTCTCCATAGCGAGCTTAAGGGATGTAAGTGTTTATCAATTCAAAAAAATGTATAAAAAAAAATATTTAGTCAGTATGAAAATCAAAATGTGATCTGAATAGTGAGATCTTTTTATTTTCTCTTCTCTTTCTTTTCTTTTTTATTCTTTATCATTATTATTATTATTTAAATTTTTCTTGTTTAACTGTGGATTGTGTTTCTTTTATAATGGTATAAATGATTATTTGTGTAAATAAGGTTATACGCCGACCATTAAGAAAATACATGTTAGTTTAGGAATAAGGGGCAGGTAATTATAAGATTTATTCTTCTTCCTGCTCCTTTTGTCCATGGAATGGCTATTTATGATTTTTTAATGAAGAAACTATGATTGTATTATTCCATGTGGCAAATAAAAACTCTGAACTGAACTGAACTGAATACATGTAAATGTGAGTGTTGCTTTAAGATAGCTGTTCAGGGAGTGTTGGGGTATCAGTGAGAATGCTAGCGTTTTTTTATTTATTTTTATTAAATTTTTTTGAGTTCTGGAGTAGGCTAGGCCTAACAGATGAGAGAAGGAGAGTTTTGTAAGTTTTGTACAGAAGTATCCAGCTGACGTTAAGGATATCATCACACTGGCTGCTCACCATTGTGATTGTGTATCAGTATGGAGGACTAAATACACACAATCCTCCATCTGATACACAATCACAATGGTGAGCAGCCAGTGTGATGATATCCTTAACGTCAGCTGGATACGGCAATTCTTGCTGCAATTCGAAACTGGCCCCCTTAAATGGCCGAGCTCCTTCCCACCCACCCCTGCTAATGTACATTTCCCTCCCCCTCGTATATGTATATATTTACTGTTAGGATCTGTTTTTAACAGTACTGTATGCATTTCTTGTATGTCACAAATGTAACAGTACTGTATATCTGTATGTCATGTATGTCATACATGTCATGATTAGATTAGATTTTTATATCTGTATGTCATAAATGTCATTATGAATTTAAAATGGGGGACCCTGATGTAAACAAGACGAAAGTCTTTCTCTGGTCTGCATCCCCTTAACAATTGTGTGTATTGAGTTGTACTGTACTGTACCCATTCTGCAATCTGTTAATAAAGTTTTCAATCAATCAATCAATTAATCAATCAATCAATCAATCAATCAATCAATCAATCAATCAATCAATCAATCAATCAATCAATACTTCGGTACAAAACTTACAAAACTCTCCATCTCTCTTCTGTTACTCCAGAACAAAACAATTCTGTTCTCACTGAGACCCCAATACTCCCTGTCTCCTTGGAGTGAACAGAGACAACACAATAAATATTATATATATATATATATATTATATGTTACAATAAATATAGGCAATAAAGAATTTGAATCTGAATATATACCACGAGTAAGAGTAAAGGTAAACAGTATACACAAGGTACCCTAACTGGCATGATATAATATGTCATAATGTTGTACTATGTGCATGTTTTGGTGGATGATTTGTGTGAAACAAGTGAGTCAGACATTACCCTGATAGTTATCGAGTTCTGCAGCCGTTAATTCTCTTTGGAACAAGAGAACACAGTGCACAATCTAACAGATATTCCATCGTGGGAAATGACAAAGATATAATATTGTGCTGCCTGGCAGACATTTGCTCTCGACTGAGCACTCCTTTCTAGTTTCTATTGGGTTTGTGATCGTGTTACAGCACATACAGTCAGTGACTCCGTCCACACTTGTAGTCTGTTTGAACCTTGCCAGTGGGCGACGGCGCCTGCAGTGAGAAAACAAACAAACAGCTACTGTACGCACATAGTATTTGTGTAGCTGCCTGCCTTCCAACATGGCTGCCTGTAACCAATGGTAACCCCCCTTTCAAAGAAAATGCCTTGTTTTTTTTGCATTGGATTAAAATATCGGAACATGATTTCTGTTCCACATGTGACTAATAGAACACACATTTATTACATTTCTCTGATGATACAGTATATTTGATACGGTCATATATTTATCATTATATTAATTTAAAACATAGTGTGACCGTCGTCTCCTCCAACATGGAGGACAAATAGACATTCTAAACATTCTGTGCAAAGCCTTTATTTGACGTTAAAAATGTGATTAGATTAGATTCAGATGTATCGCGTCATCATGCAGCACAAGTACAGTACAACGAGAAGAAGTCTGGCATCCAACCAGAGTGCAAATGTAACAGTAAAGTGCAACAGTAATAATATACAATGTACAGCGGATTAAACTGGGTATATACACCCATATTTAGCCGTACAAATATCAATGGGTGCTTGTTGCTCATTTGCATATCCATAGATCCTGCAATAATTCACCCTTCGCTAAACCCCTCCCTTGAGCCAATAATAGTCCAATAATAGCATGGGAAATGGACAGAGCATATATATATTTTTTATATCCAAAGCACTTTACAACTTATGCCTCACATTGATCCAATCACTCACACACCGATGGCAGAGGCAACCATGCGAGGTGCCAACCTGCTCATCGGGAGCAGTTAGGGGTTAAGTGTCTTGCTCAAGGACACTTCGACACGCTGCCAGGAGGAGCTGGAATCGAACCGTGAACCATCCGATTACCAGACGACCGCTCTACCTCCAGAGCCACGGCCATTATAATGGATCATGGAAAACAGCCTTCTGAACTCTGACAGGATTGTAAATAGCAGCACAGCGAATTCATAATAAGACTGTGTGTATGACTATAAATACGTTGACTGTATTTTTATTCTTATTTTAGATTTTTGACTACCTACATGTTCATTGTGAGCGATCTGTGGTGCTGAATTTCCTTCGGGATCAATAAAGTACTTCTATTCTATTCTATTCTTAAAATGGGTGGCATATTCCCCTTTATGTCGACATTAGAATTGGATCTGGCGTTAATCACAGCGAGAAGATCTGACTGAAGGGAACTAAATGCATCTTGATGAATGAATAGCTTACTGTACCTTCATAACATCAAACTGTACATACTGTACGGTAATAATCCCATCCTCTTTTGACGGCACACCCATCATAACCCTAACCCATCGGCCATCGCCTTTTGGTTAAAAACTCAAAAGTCCCAAACGGAAAGAATAATCCGATTTCACGCGGTTGTAGTCGAGACTTGTAGGCGACATGTGGATGCAAAAACCTTGTTGTTCCTATTTAAAGGGAGTGGTCGTTTTGAAATTGTTCACTATGAATTGAATATGGGGGACCCTGATGTAAACAAGACAAACGTCTTTCTCTGGTCTGCATCCCCCTTAACAATTGTGTGTATTGAGCCGTACTGTATTGTACCCATTCTGCAATCTGTTAAATAAAGTTTTCATTCATTCATTCATTCATTCATTCATTCATTCATTCATTCATTCATTCATTCATGAAAAATGCAGACGCCATTTTGACAGGCATTTCTCCAACAAATCATCAACCGACAAACGCCATTGTGTGCGCCGCACAGGGGTTGGTTGGCTACAGTTTGAGTGACTGTTTGTTCCACCAGTTGAAAGTGTCGTCTGCTCCGATTTGTTTA
>NC_140182.1:10221903-10249403 GCF_963971535.1 Notolepis coatsorum
GACCGCCTGGGGCCTTTCACTCAGAAAGTCCAGTATCCAGGCGCTCAGAGCGGAGCTCAGAGCGGAGCTCAGACCCAGCTCGATCAGCTTGTCCACCAGTCTGGTGGGGACTATGGTGTTGAACGCTGAGCTATAGTCAATGAACAACAGTCTCACATAGCCCCCCTTCTGGCAGTCTAGGTGAGAGAGGGTGCTGTGCAGTACTTGGGAGACCGCATCATCAGTGGACTGTTTGGCCTGTATGCAAATTGCATAGGGTCCATATCGCTGGGGAGGGAGGCACAAATGTAATCCTTAACCAGCCTCTCAAAACATTTCATGCCACAGAGGTGAGTGCCACCGGTCTGTAGTCATTAAGACCTGTTGGGAGGATTTCTTTGGTACCGGGATTATAGTAGACACCTTGAAACAGGCAGGGACCACGGATTCTGCCAGGCATAGATTAAATATGGCGGTGAACACTGGGGCTAGCTGGTTAGCACAGGACTTAAGTATCCGTTCTGTCGCAAGGGTCAATTCTGGGCCCGAAACTATTCATACTCGTCTAAATGCGTCTAAAATGCGTCTAAAATATTGAAAAATGTAATGTTTGCTGACGATACAAATGTCTTCTGTGAGGGAGAGAACCTCCAAATGCTTTTAAAGAATGTTGCTGAGCTAACCAAGCTGAAAGTGTGGTTTGATGTAAATAAATCATCATTAAATGTAAAAAAAACCAAATTCATGATATTTGGTAAACGTGATATACAAGTAAATACACGTGTTGAACTAATGATTGATAGTATTAAACTGGGAGAGGGTATTTGAGAATACATTTCTGGGTGTGATAATAGACCACAAACTCAACTGGAAACCTGAATATCAAATATGTCAGGACTAAATTGGCACGGAGTGTTGGTGTTTTACGCAAGATAAGACACATTCTAACTGTTCTACCATATATGAGCTACTGTGCAGAGGTGTGGGGGTAATACCTACAAAAGCACTCTACAGCCAATATGCACCATGCAAAAAAAAAGCAATAAGAATAATCAACAATGTAGGATATTATGAACACACCAATAACTTATTTATAAAGCTACAAGCATTGAAATTTATGGACCTAGTGGATTTCAAAACTGCCCTCATTGTATACAAAGCCAGATACAAACTAATCCCAGGCAACATTCAAAAATGGTTCAGAGACAGGGAAGGAGAATATAACTTAAGAGGGAGAGGGAATCTTAAACAACCAATGGTACACACCACGCTGAAAAGCATGTGCATATCGGCAGGACCGCCTGGGAGAAATGCGAGGCCCTGTGCGAGGTTTATAACGCGAGCCCCCCCCCCCCCCCCCCCCCCCAAAGGGTAAAAAAAAAATAAAAAAAATAATATATATATATATTTTTATTTTTTATTTTTTTTCATACAGTCAACATATTCGTAAATAATAGCGCTGCCCGAGGCTGGGCATGATACAGTCAACATATAGCAAGAGAGAGAGCGAGAGAGAGCTCCCGTTCTACAGTCAATATACAGTGTACAGAGAGAGACACATTGGAAAGAAATTGAAATGCTATTTGGCCCTAAACAGAGAGTACACAGTGGCAGAATACCTGAGCACTGTGACTGAAGATCCTTGACTAGGTACAGACTCAGCGAGCACAGCCTAGCCATCGAGAAAGGCCGCCATAGGCAGACTGTGTGTGTTAGAAAGAGAGAGAGAGAGAGAGAGCATGTGTGTTAGAGAGAGAGCATGTATGAGAGAGATAAGCAAAGATGACCCCCTAAATGATATTCAACTTTTAATGAAAGAACAAAACAGAAGGAAAAGATAACTTCACAAAGGCAACATGAATATACATAAATCCAAAAGGACAAAGATCAACACTTAAATCCAAAGAGAAGAGGGTCTATACCAGAGAAAACAAAGCAGCAAGGAGCCAATGGCCGACAGCTAAAGGCTAGCCAGGTAGGCTACTGACACCAGGCCACACACAGCTTTGGCCAACGGCCCAACGCTACCCAAGCTACACAAACGAACAAATGAATTCACACACAGCACATGTCGTATCTCCAAATGTTGTGAAGTAACATGTTTTGCCTGGAAAAAAACATCGTTATTAACAAAACATTCGGGAGGGGAAGGAAGGAAGAGTGGGGTAATGTCATGACATTTTCATTAATCTTACCTGCACCAAGGAACGCAGGGCGAAAGGCCGCAACACAGGTCTCCACGTTGATGAAAGGCCTCTCGCTGTCGGGACAAAAATAAGCTATGGCCAGAGCCTTGTCATGGTGCAGGCCCGACTACATCTTCTGTCAAAGATGATGTCGTAGTCAGAGTGCCAGAACCCCCTGCTATTCTCACGGCTAATGTCAATGGTCATAGCACAAGCTAACAGCTAACTCAAGGCTAACTGATAGCATCAAACGAACGTTCCCAGCCGAGCGCAGCCGGCAGCTAACGTCGAAGCTAAACAGCTAACTGGCTAACAGTTAGCTCAACCAGGCTATCGCTAACCATTAGCTAACGCAGAAGCAAGCTATGCGGCTACATACAGGTGCTGACACCAGGCCACACACCGTTAGCTACTAGTAGTACTACAACAGCTAGTCGGCCAGTTTAGCTCCAGAGAGAGAGAGAGAGAGAGAGCGATGTCCACGGCGGGAATAGAATAGAGTTAATAGAATAGGTTAAAAACTCACCAAACGTCCAAGAGGATGGAGACAACCGCGTGGAGTTGACGAAGTTCATCTGCCAAACGACCATCCTCTTCATCTTGGCTGCATGTCTCTAGGTTAGCTAACGCTAGTTAGCCTTTAGCTAAGCTAGCTACTAGCCGACATCATCATGGCTATATCCCGACTGCATCATGACAAGGCTCCGGCCATTTGTCCCGCCAGCGAGAGGCCTTTCGTCAACGTTCCTTGGTGACCGACCGACTGATAATGACCGACCTCTTCGAGTTGGCTGGCATAACTAAGCATAATAGTCAAAAGCTGCACGCGCGAAATAGTCAAACGCAGCTGACTCACGCCGGCGTACTACACATGATGTAAGTGACCACTCCGCTCCCTTCGTTGAAACCAATAGTATGTCTGCTGCAGAGCCCCAGAGCTCCCTTCGTTGAAACCAATAGTATGTCACTGCAGACCCAGGAACAAGTCAGACACATTCTACAAACGTGTCTAATGTGAAATATATAAGCATATAAGCAAAACTAGATTTTAGGTATGTGATGAAAAAGGGCCTCGCGGGAAGGGGGGCCTCGCAAAAAAATAAAAAAAAATAAAAAAACTTTTTATTTTTATTTTTATTTTTATTTTTTTGCGAGGCCCCCCTTCCCGCGAGGCCCTGTGCGACCGCACTGCTCGCACACCCCCTGAGACGGCCCTGCATATCGGTGTGTGGAGTGAAGTTGTGGAATAATTTACCCGAATACATCAAACTGAGTAAACATGTGGCACAATTTAAAAAGCAGCTAAAAAAATACACATTAGAGAAATACAGAAATGAGTATTGAGGATAAACAAAGTTATGTTATATTGTGTATGTAGTGCTGTACTATATTCACTGCTGTCAAGTGAATCAAGTTTTTTCTTTTAATCTTTTAATATAAGTAAAAGTATATTCTATATTGTAATATACTAAATTATGTCATATCTAGTCAAATTAATGGAAGAACAAATATAAATGTAAGGGGGTAGGAATCAATAAGCTTAGCTTCCCTCTACTCCTTTTTTGGACATGTCTGCTAACCAAACACATTGCCCTTTTGTTTATAATTCCTTTTTTTTCTTTTTTTTTCTTTTTTTTTGGTTTGTTGTTATGATTGTTTGGTTTGACGGAACAAGATACCGTGAGTTGTTTGGAGAAATATGGAGAATAACATGTTCAAAAATAAACTTTTCATTCATTATCCCATCTGGGCCAGCTGCCTTTCTGGTGTTCACCCGCATAAATGCTCTTCTCACACTGTGTTCCGTCAATGAGAGAGTGCCCCCGCCCCCCGCGGATGCCCCCCCCCCCCCCCCCTCCACGACGGCCGGCGCGTCAGTGACGTCACTAGCCGGTGAGCTAGCGTCGCCACTGTCTGCGCCAAACCGTGCGTAAAAGGAGTTGAGCTGGTCCGCGAGAGAGGCGTCGGAACTCCCCATTGAGGGGGCGCTGACTTTGTAGTCAGTTATCATCCGTAGCCCTCGCCATAAGCCTCTTGTGTCATTCTGTGCCATTTGTGTCTCCATTTTGTCCGCGTATGACCTCTTAGCAAGCTTTACAACCTTGCGCAGACTGTAGACTGTAGCCTTATACTCCTCCATGTTTCCTGACTCTCTGCCCAGGTTATAAGCAGTGGTGCGAGTTCTCAGAGCTGCTGGTATTGCCTTGTAGCCGGCTCTGAACGGGGTGTAGCAATGATCCAGCGTGGTGGAGCAGGCGATGTGCTGAAAAAAGGATGGCATCACTTTCTTCAAATTCGCCTGGTTGAAGTCGCTGGCTATGATCATTGCTGCGTCCGAATGTTTGAACTGGTGGATGTTGAGCTGCCCCTGTAGCTCCGCCAGGGCCCTGACGGTATTGGCTTGGGGAGGGATGTACACCGCTGTCATGATAATGGCGGTGAATTCTTGGGGGAGATGAAACGGTCGACATTGAATGGAAAGATGTTCGAGATCCGGGGAGCATGAACTGGAGAGACCAACAGAACCAACAGAACATCGAAGGCCAGGTCTCCTAGTACCGCGGTCATCAACCGCTGGAACGTCGCCGGCGCATTACACAGCCCGAATGGCATGCGGGTCCACTGGTAAAGGCCGAAGGGCGTAGTGACGGCAGTCTTTTCCTGATCTTCCTCTTTCACCGCCACTTGGAAGTAGCCGGCCGTGAGGTCGAGCGACGAGAAGACCTTAGCCTGTCCGAGGGTGTCTAGGGACTCCTCTATTCGGGGTAGAGGGTAAGCATCTCGGTGCATCGCATTGTTCAGTCGATGGTAGTCGCAACAGAACTGCACGGAGCCGTCCTGCTTGATCACTATCACCGCCGGTGACGCCCATGGGCTACAGCTCTCCACCAGAACGCCCTGAGCCACCAGATCTTGCATGTGTTGTTTCACCTCTTGGAAGATGTGGGGAGCTATCCTACGGTGCCTCTGTTTGATGGGGGGTGTGTCTCCACTGGGGATGTAGTGGGTGATCGTGGTAGTGTAACCATAATCTCCGTCGTCTACAGAGAACACAGCCTTGTGTTTCTCCAATACCTGGTTCAGTCGGTTCACTTGCCCCTGGTTGAGATGCTGGAGGTTCGCTTGTACGGGTACCGATAATCTGGTCTGGTCTTCCTGTCTGAGGTTTCAGGGGCCGGGTTGTCCCCGGCGCCAATCGCCGTCACCCTCAATCCTCCGGCGACTTCCTCCACGACCACCCTCTCCTTAGGTAGCACTTGACGAGGTCGGTATAGTTCCGCCAGTCTGGACCGGGGCAGGAGCATGATAGCTGTATCGGTAGGGTTTAACAGCCGCAAGGGTACCCTCCCATTCATGGCGTGGGTCACTACATTGGCCACCAGTAGGCAGAGCGGTAAGATTGGCACTCGGAGTTCCCTCCAGCATCACTGGGCGTTGTATCCTCGCCGAAGTCCCACAGCGACCTTGGACGATCACCTCACTGCGTGGGGGAATGACTACCAGGTCTCTGCCGGCCACCTTCACGTATCCCATTTTTCCCAGGGCGTTGCAACCCTGCTCCTCTTGGGCGACTGCAGCGACGACGCGGCGCAGGGCGGCGCCTCCGGTGTCGGAGCGGTGGCGGCCCATCTGACGTATCCCATCTACTCCGGCGAAGAGGGCGTATACTCCACTGAGTATGTTCATCCCCAGAAGGCCAGGGACTGTGTTTCCCGCCGAGCTGCTGTTGGGGTCGTCCCTCACTACGAACACACACTTTCCGGGGAACTTCATCCCCAGACATTCCACGTCTGCGAAGAGGCAACCAACCACTGGTATCTCTAGGCCGTTCGCGGCCGTCAGGGTGACCCAAGTGGCGGAGGACAGTCTCTCTCTCTCTTAAACTGCTGCTTGAAGTGTGTTTCCGTCATGGTGGTCACTTCGGACCCAGTGTCTAGGAGACAGCAAGTCTTGACGCCGTCTATTTGAACATCTAGGGTGTAGCAACCACCGTATATATCTTCGGGCTCTAGGCCCGCCGCTGCCAGGTTGGCTGCTCCGCCTACTACTATGAAATAATAATCACCTTTGCCCTTTTAAAGCGGCAACACAGTCTCAAGGAGATGCTGAACACCATGGATATATGTGATAAGGTTCAACCCCGTGCGTAACCTGGAGCATATATATATATATATACCCTGCATGGGCCCACACATTTGAAATGCACTTTACCTACAGTATACTAAGCCGGCACCACAAAGCGCCCTGTCGTGGCTTGGGAACGTAGTGGCGGAAAACAATATGGCCCTTTCACTCCCTTGAGAGCCTGAACAAATAAAAGGGTTTGTAATCGCAGGGTGTACCTTTAACCAGCACGTTATTACTTCAGTTCACAGACACGGCACTGAAGTCCCACGCATACAATGTCAAGAGTCACAATGAATAGTCTAGCCGTGTCTGGCTCCAGCACACGTGTGCATAAAGTCTGTTTATTTGCTGGTGAAATCACAATGGTCTCTAGCGACCGTCACCTGGTACACCCTCACCCGAGGTGTTGCAGACAGTCAGTTGGTGGTCTCCGTAGCCGCAGGCGACGTCCAGTAGAGCCCCTGCGAAATGTCCTTCTCTCTGCTGTAGCCTGCGGGTCTCGACGAGCTACGCTACAAAGGCTAACTCACAATACTTTGTGTTAACTAGTAGCCGGTGTGGCTACGATAGCTACCGACCTATACTTATAACACGCCAAACTCCAGCAGTCTTCTCCCGTAGGTTGGCGACCGTTGTTCCTCTAACATGACGCCTCAATGCCTATACTGGTGTTCTAACTTGCAAATATTCTGTGCTATATACTATTGTTCGGCCACGTTGGTAGCCTTTAGCTTCTTACTCGGGAGAGCCTCTTCACACGCGCCTCATCCCGTTCACGGACGTCGCAGGAAGGGGTGTGCACCTTGCTTCTTCGTGTGTTACAGTACACCTGCCGTCTTTCTTCGGACCACCAGTCTGACTGTCTCGCAGCACCCCCTAGTGTCCGTCCTCCTAAGGGAAATTGTCTGAAAGTCCTATGGAACGTATTCCAATGTCTATTATGAATACCGGAGTCTTTGACAGACACATTCATGTGTCTACACATATATGGTAATGAAACACCACCATGAAATGTAGAATAATGGACTAAGCGGACTTGAAACTTCACTGAGAGCGAGTCCTCCGTGATCAATCTCGCTCTCAGTGAAGTTTTAACAGAGGTCATCTATTCTAACCAACAAATTGGAGCTAGAAAGCATTTCGTTGTGACCAATCTTATTTGGAAACATGACACACAAAATAATAGTATTTCGCTTTTTATTTTAAACAATATTGAATCGCGTTTGGAGGTGGGTGTTCTGCGTTTCTGATGTTTCTTCTTGACTTGTTTAAAGAAGACGTGTCCGGCCCATGGGGACATTGGGTGTGTTGTCGGGCCTTACAAATAAATTTGATTTGATTCGATTTGATTATGTTGCTTGTTGTGGACGGACCCGGCTAGATGGAAACCAGGCATCTTGAGGATGTTATCGTTTGTGCAGTGTGTCTCCCGCAGGAGTACCACCACTGACCCATTGGAATCAGCCAGGTGGCGCTGGTGAGGCCCTCGACATTGAGTCGGAGCACTGGCAGGCCGCGGTTTTCGACGGCCAGGATGACCGCCCGTCCTGAGTAGGACGCTCCACTGTACCTTGGCCTGCCTGCTCGACGTTTAGTTGGCGACATTCGTTTCACAAGTTGGTCTTGCACCATCTCTTGCTACTTCCAAGGAAGGCCTCGTGAAGGCTGTCGTCATCTTCCCCTTTCACTCAGCTTCAGTCAGCTCCTGCCCCTGCTTCAAAGGCTGGGAGGAGAGCTTCTGTGAAATCATACAATAACAGTGCGTACAACCACCCTTGCAAAACACAACTGGCCTGAACTGGAGAGGTAGGAAGAGAGAGAGACGGGAGGGTTCGCTGCAGCGAGATGTGAGATATGAATGTTTCATGTTCAATAGGATGTTAAAGGCCAACTTGCAGGCTGTATTTTTGTTCAATAAACAATGTGACTAGGGCAACAGTGACTTTCTTGAAGAGGGGGAAAATGTTTTTCGAAATTGACAGAGTTTTAGCGTTTTTATCAAACATTTTGTCAACCAAACCACAACCTCCACGCACATGCATATTTTAATCCATGGTTCATAACGTGCGTGTGTCATCTTAATGATGACGTCACACCAGGTATCAGGGCAGCAGGGGCTCTGAGAGTCACAGGCAGGTAGTGGCAGGAAGCAGAGAGCCTTGCTACTACTAGCCGAGGAGTGAATGAATGAAAATGTATCTGCATGAAGTGCTTTGAGAAGCTAGTAAAGGGCTACATCTGCTCCTCCCTCCCCATCAACATGGACCCCCTGCAATTTGCATACCGCCCCAACAGGTCCACGGAGGATGCCATAGCCCATGTGCTGCACACAGCAGCATCACACCTGGACAAGAGGCAGGGGAACTATGTGAGAATGCTATTCATCGACTACAGCTCGGCATTCAATACCATAGTCCCCTCCATACTCATAGCCAAGCTCAGGGACCTGGGCTTGAACTATGACCTCTGCCAGTGGGTCTTGGACTTCCTGACTGGCAGACCCCAGGTGGTGAGAGCAGGCAACTGCACCTCCTCATCCATCACCCTCAACATAGGGGCCCCCCAGGGCTGTGTTCTGAGTCCCCTCCTCTACTCCCTGTACACACACGACTGTGTGGCTCAGCGGAGTAGCAATACAATCATCAAATTTGCTGACGACACAGTGGTGGTGGGCCTGATCTCTGCCAACGACGAGAGGGCCTACCTGGAAGAGGTCAAGGTCCTGGCGGGATGGTGCCAGGAAAACAGCCTCTCCCTGAACGTCAGCAAAACAAAGGAGATGATTGTGGACTTCAGGAGGTCGGGGGTCAAGGACTACAGCCCCCTCAGCATCGACGGGGCACCGGTTGAGAGAGTCAACAGCTTTAAGTACCTCGGAGCCTACATATCCGAGGACTTGACATGGACCACACACATTGACAGTGTTGTGAAGAAGGCACGACAACGCCTCTACTTCCTCAGGCGCCTAAGGAAGTTCCAAGTCAGTCAGAAGATCCTTAAGAACTTCTACTCATGTACAATAGAGAGCATCTTGACCGGCAACATCACCTCCTGGTTTGGGAATAGCACTGCACAAGACCGAAGCAGACTACAAAGAGTGACACGTTCAGCCGAACGCACAATTGGAGGGGGGCTCCCCACCCTCCAGAACATTTACAACAAGCGTTGCAAGGGCAAGGCTAAGAGAATCATTAAAGACTCCAGTCACCCGAACAACTGCCTCTTTGAACTGCTGCGGTCAGGCAAGCGATAGCGGAGTCTCAAGGCGAGCACAGAAAGACTCAGAAGAAGCTTCTATCCCCAGGCCATCAGGCTGCTAAACGAACAATGAATGAACACTACACAACAACAACCACCAAACGCACATAGCACACACATCCACACGCACACACTCACTTTAAACAAACACACTGTAGCACCCACTCCACACACTTTATAGCACACACCCACTTTAAACAAACACACTGTAGCACCCACTCCCCACACTTTATATTTATTGATGAAGGATTGCACTACAACTCGTACACCTTACTGTAAATTGTACCTAAATTGTACCTCATCCCATTTCTGCTTTGCACTAGATAGTACTGTACATTAGTACACTGCATAGTATTGTATATTATATGGTAACTCAGAACATTGTACATATGTCTATACCGAACACTGTGACCTCATTTTCTTCTTCTAAATTACATGCTATACTATGTTATTTGATACTATCTTGTCTAGCACAGTCTCTGGAGCGTAACAGTAAGAAGCATTTTGTATGAAAGTATTCTGTACTTCTGTATGACAACTATTAAAGAAACCTAACACTATTGCTCCGTGATCATAGCCATTCATCTCTAAAGCTAACCACTATTTGTAAACGCCACAACCACGTTACCATATTTGTAATAATGTAAATCATTGTGTCGTTGTACATATTGTGTATATAACGTTAGTAGCTAAGTTAGAATAGAATAGAATAGAATAGAATAGAATAGAATAGAATAGAATAGAATAGAATAGATCTTTATTGTCATTGTTACAGTTGTTACAACGAAATAAAAAAATGCAACCCTAGGTGCTAGTAAAAATATAAAAACAGTCCTAAACACAATATTAAATATAAAAACAGCGGTGGGGCATAAATAACATTAATATAAACAGGGGTAAAAAGATAATTGCACTATCCCTAATGTTGTGTGTGCGTGTGCGTGGGGGGGGGGGGGGGGGGGGTGCAAGGGAGACTGTTGTTTTAAAATGTTACCTGAGTTTAGTGCACATATGGCCCTGGGATAAAAACTAAACTTCAGTCTGTTAGTCCGGGTGGGCATGACGCTGAAACGCCAGCCCGAGCGCAGCCGCACGAGGTGCTTGTTGCCCGGGTGGTGTGGGTCCTTTTTTGAAGCAGCGGGAGCCGTATAGTCCCTCCAGTGAGGGGAGGGGGCAGCCGATAATCTTCTGGGCCGAGTTGACGACCCTCTGGAGCGCCTTCCTCTGTGCAGCTGAGAAACCACACATTTATGCAGTAGGTGAGGATGCTTTCCACGGAGCAGCGGTAAAAAGACACAAGCAGCTAGGTCTTGTCTGAGGTGGTAGTTTCTCAGTACTCTCAGGAAGTAGAGTAGCCAGCTTGGTAGCCAGCATTCTCGAAACTCCTAACATGCCTCGATTTAAAATGGTTCTCTCCTCTTTGTATACCTTTGTCCTCACAAGTATTCTGCCAGGGAACTTATGGACATGACAGCAGTAGTAGTTATAAGGTGTTTGAGCTTGTAACGTTAACGTTAGTTAGCTATCGTGGTAGCCCCTTTCGTGACTGTGATGCACCGAGTGCTATCCGAGGGGCTACTATCGTATCAACATTGCCGTGACGTGTAGCTTGCTAGCCGGCATGATGCGTGTGCAGTGCTTTGCCCCACAGGTCTGAGAAGAGGACCTGCACATTTTACTCGTTCCCAAAACTCTTTTACATGCCCCGATTTAAAATGGTTCACAACAGTAGCCATAATGCTAACGTTAACGGGGTAACGTTAGCCAGAGCCATATAGCCAGTAGTACTATGACCCGGACGGGCATAAGGCATAAGTTGCCTGGAGTGACGTCACAGCCCTGCTAGCGTCTGATAAGCTTTTTGATTTGCTCCGTACATGTTATTCGTGCATGGACCTTTTTAACCCTTTCTGAGTGGCATTTCCGGCGTCAAATGGAAAAAAATAAATAATGAAATTAGATACCAATGATGTAAACTACCCATAATTGAAGAGTAGGGTTTAACCTGCAAGTTGGCCTTTAAATGAGCAGCGTTGCTGATGAATGGCTTTTCTCCGGAATTAAGAAAACCAACCCCTATTTTCATATTGACGACCGTGCGTTATTTTATACCATGCAAGGTGTTTGACAGGTTTCACAGGTCAGCACATCAGTGGGCACCCGCTGAGAGGTCATAGACGGGATACATTGCTTAGCATGTGTGTCCATATGCATTTTTTTTATATCCTGATTATTAATACGCCCTGGCATGCATGAGTAAACAGAACGGCATCAGCATGAAAGCGGAACTCACGCGGACCACAAAACCCCAGCGGCTGACTGATTGAGGAAATTGTCGACTGACAGAATGACTTGTTGCAACACGGAGAGACCTAGATTACAGAAGGGGACTATAGCCTGGGTGTCTGTGGAACAGCGAGCTCAGTGTTTACACATGATAGTAGATCCTATAGCCTGGATCTCTGTGGAACAGCGAGCTCAGTGTTTATACATGGTAGTAGATCCTATAGCCTGGATCTCTATGGAATGGCAAGCTCAGTTTTCTTACACATGATAGTAGATTGTTTATTGTTTATTGTTTAAAAGGATCCTCATTAGCTGTCACCTAAGTGGCGAGCTAGTCTTCCTGGGGTCCACATAGAAAGACAACAGAAAACACAAAACAGAACAACATGAGATACATATGACAATCACAATTAACAACGATAATCTAAAAACAGTAAAACATTGTAGACATCATTATCTAAAAACATTGTAACATTGTCTAAAAACAGTAAAACATTGTAGACATCATTATCAACATCAGAATATTTTGCTCACATATTTAAGTAGTGCATTCTCAGGTGGTATTTGAAAGACACTTTACTATTCAATTGACTTATGTTCAGTGGGCAGTTATTCCAATGATTGATGGCACGATAAACAACAGTCCTCTTTAAAGCATTTGATTTTGGACGTGGTAACATAATCTGTCCATCATCAGCTGACCTAGTAAAATAAGAATGAACCTGACTGCATTTGACAATTTGTTTGTATAAGAAAACAGGTTGAGACGAAAAGACAGTGTTCCTGAAAATTTTAACTGTGTTGAATCACTGGATCACTATGGAATGGCAAGCTCAGTTTTTACAGATTTTTTTATTAAAAATGTTTAACCTTTATTTAACCAGGAAGTCCCATTGAGATACAACATCTCTTTTGCAAGGGAGACCAGTGGCCAAGATGACAGCAATAACATTTGCAATACATCACACAGCAATAAAATGTGCAATACATCACACAAGAACATGATAAAAGTGCATGTATACAATATACAATACAATACTTCACATGTAAACACAAAAACACAAAACAGAATAGTCTACAATGATAGTAAATGTGTATGACAGTATAATGCAGGGCAATACAGTCATTTAGCAGTTTTGCAGTTGGGACCCGACTACAGAAAGCAGCGACATTCTTCTTGTAGGAAGTTATGTAACAGAGATTTTATTTGCAGAGAGAGACCGGGTATCTAAGTGGATATGGTCCTGTAGCCCATTCCATGCCCACGGTGCGAAGCTTGAAAAAGCTGTTCTTCCTAGTTCAGTGTGTATTCTGTAGCCATCTTGTGGACCTGGTATGGTAGCTGCTAGAGGCCAAGCTAATTCGATTGGAAAGATATAGGGGAAGCTTCCCTAGGACGGCCTTATATATAAAAAGAAACATGTGGGATTTCCTCCGTACGTACAGAGAGGTCCATCCTACCATTTGATAAAGCACACAATGGTGAGTTTGTGTGGTTTGGCCCTATAGTGATGAAGCGCAGAGAAGCATGGTACACACTGTCTAGCATGCATATATATGATGATATCATTATAGTAGATCCTATAGCCTAGATCTATATGGAACTGCGAGCTCAGTGTTTACACATGATAGTAGATCCTATATAAGCCTAGATCTCTATGGCGTGAGTGGAGTGAGAGTTATGATTGTGAATGAAGTATGTATTATATGAATGAAGGCTATGTGTGTTTAGAAAGACAGAGAGAGAGAGAGAGAGAGAGAGAGAGAGAGAGAGAGAGAGAGAGAGAGAGAGAGAGAGAGAGAGAGAGAGAGAGAGAGAGAGAGAGAGAGAGAGAGACAGAGACAGAGAGAGACAGAGAGACAGAGAGAGAGAGAGAGAGAGAGAGAGAGAGAGAGAGAGAGAGAGAGAGAGAGAGAGAGAGAGACAGACTGACTGACTGACTGACTGACTGACTGACTGACTGACTGACTGACTGACTGACAGACAGACAGACAGACAGACAGACAGACAGACAGACAGACAGACAGACAGACAGACAGACAGACAGACAGACAACAGACAGACAGACAGACAGACAGACAGACAGACAGACAGACAGACAGACAGAACAGACAGACAGACAGACAGACAGACAGAGGGAGAGAGTGTTGGTAAATGTCTCTCTCAACAGCCCTCAGGGTGTTATGTGTTATCTTCATATCCCAGTGATCACATTCCATTCATCTTTCCATAGTCCTCATCATCAGCAGGCATGCCAACTGTGCGTCAATTCATAGACTGAAAGTTTCCCAGACATCAATCATCTCTTTGATCATCTCTTCCTCCTTCTCCTCCTCCTCCTCCTCCTCCTCCTCATCACTTCTGTGAGTCTCCGCCGCCAGCGAGCGCTGACTCGTTTTGGTGTTTTCATTGGAACATATTCCCTACTGACCTCCCTCGAGCGGTGACCCTATATCTGCCTAGAACTACCACCCTCATCCACCTTCACTGGCTCCCCATCCCCCCACCCTCATCCACCTTCACTGGCTCCCCATCACCCCCACCCTCATCCACCTCCACTGGCTCCCCATCACCCCCACCCTCATCCACCTTCACTGGCTCCCCATCACCCCCACCCTCATCCACCTCCACTGGCTCCCCATCACCCCCACCCTCATCCACCTTCACTGGCTCCCCATCACCCCCACCCTCATCCACCTTCACTGGCTCCCCATCACCCCCACCCTCATCCACCTCCACTGGCTCCCCATCACCCCCACCCTCATCCACCTTCACTGGCTCCCCATCACCCCCACCCTCATCCACCTTCACTGGCTCCCCATCACCCCCACCCTCATCCACCTTCACTGGCTCCCCATCACCCCCACCCTCATCCACCTTCACTGGCTCCCCATCACCCCCACCCTCATCCACCTTCACTGGCTCCCCATCACCCCCACCCTCATCCACCTCCACTGGCTCCCCATCACCCCCACCCTCATCCACCTTCACTGGCTCCCCATCACCCCCACCCTCATCCACCTTCACTGGCTCCCCATCACCCCCACCCTCATCCACCTCCACTGGCTCCCCATCACCCCCACCCTCATCCACCTTCACTGGCTCCCCATCACCCCCACCCTCATCCACCTTCACTGGCTCCCCATCACCCCCACCCTCATCCACCTTCACTGGCTCCCCATCACCCCCACCCTCATCCACCTTCACTGGCTCCCCATCACCCCCACCCTCATCCACCTTCACTGGCTCCCCATCACCCCCACCCTCATCCACCTTCACTGGCTC
Organism: Notolepis coatsorum; assembly: GCF_963971535.1. Lineage (NCBI taxonomy): Eukaryota > Metazoa > Chordata > Actinopteri > Aulopiformes > Paralepididae > Notolepis > Notolepis coatsorum. The sequence goes on from NC_140182.1 coordinate 10,237,027, forward strand.
CCCATCACCCCCACCCTGATCCACCTTCACTGGCTCCCCATCACCCCACCCTCATCCACCTTCACTGGCTCCCCATCACCCCCACCCTCATCCACCTTCACTGGCTCCCCATCACCCCCACCCTCATCCACCTTCACTGGCTCCCCATCACCCCCACCCTCATCCACCTTCACTGGCTCCCCATCACCCCCACCCTCATCCACCTCTACTGGCTCCCCATCACCCCCACCCTCATCCACCTTCACTGGCTCCCCATCACCCCACCCTCATCCACCTTCACTGGCTCCCCATCACCCCACCCTCATCCACCTCCACTGGCTCCCCATCACCCCACCCTCATCCACCTTCACTGGCTCCCCATCACCCCCACCCTCATCCACCTTCACTGGCTCCCCATCAAATCCTGCATCACCTACAACACACCTACATTTCACTGCATGTCTCATGTATGTATGTATGTGACAAATGAAACCCTTGAATCTTGAATCTTGAAACCCTCCTGCTCACCTACAAGTCCCTCCATGCTCTGGCCCCTCAGTACCTCACTGACCTCCTCCACCCCCACACTCAGTCACGGTCCCTGCGATCCTCGGACACCGGTCAGCTCTCCATCCCCCGAACCAGACTGCGGACCTTCGGGGACAGAGCTTTCAGCGTGGCAGCTCCCACCCTCTGGAACTCCCTTCCCGCAGGACTCCGCAACGCCCCAACTTCTCAAAAAACTCACCTCTTCAACATGGCCTCTGTGGACGCACAGGCGTGTTCTCTGTGGACGCACAGGCGTGTTCTCTATGGATGCACATTCGTGTTCTCTGTGGACGCACAGGCGTGTTCTCTGTGGACGCACAGGCGTGTTCTCTGTGGACGCACAGGCGTGTTCTCTGTGGATGCACAGGCGTGAGTATGTTGCAGACATTTTTGTTAACATGTTGTATTTAGATTAGATTAGATTAGATTAGATTAGATTAGATTAGATTAGATTAGATTAGATTAGATTAGATTAGATACGATTGGATTGGATTGGATTGGATTGGATTGGATTGGATTACATTTACATGTACATTTAGTCATTTAGCTGAATGCTTTTACCCAAAGCGATTTACAAGTTCTGTACAACAAGTCAGCAGGAAGGGTATATGTACAGAGTTGTAGTATTAATATTAAAAGGCCGGGCCGTTAACATCGTTACCGGGCTAAGTTAACGGCGGACTCTTATCGCGCGATAAGAAACATTTCCGCCGTTAATCTATTCTCAAAGTTGGGTCTGGGAGCCAATTACATTAGCTGATGTATACCTGGTCGAATTACTCTGTGTGTGTGTGACTGTGTGTGTGTGTGTGGGGGGGGGGGGGGGGGCTTGTTTACCGGCTTGCGGCTTGTTTACCGACGTCACATCCTTATCCTACTCTTCTGTCCTGACTGCGGAGTAGCCTAGGGAGCTAACGTTATGTCCGGCGATTAGCTAACGTTAGCTTAATAACGTTAATTAAATGGGAAAACAGCCCTTCTACTGATGGGATCATAGTCGGAGTCGGATGACGACATACCAGTACGCAATGCTGTGGAGAGGTACAAGGTAGAGCCAAGTCCCAGTGTACCTGGTACTGCGTTCCTTTTCCGCTGCAGGTAGTACTCAGTTTGTCTCCGTGTGGGGAGGCGGGGCCATAAACAGGGAATCAAATATATCGGGGCCAAGCAGCACTGAACACTTAAGGGTACACATAGCACCTCCTTCTCCACGCGGCTAAGCTGCCAATAATAGCTGAGACAGAGCAATATTTGGCTATTTGTTTGGCTTTTCTCTTAGATATTGCAGCGATTCTCAGACCGCTCATGGTGCATTTATATACATGGCCAAGACTTCCGAATACAACTACACTATATCTACTGAACATTGGTAAAACCAAGGAGCTGATCGTGGATTATAGGAGAGGACAGCAGGAGACGCACACACCACTGATGATTAACGGGGCTACCGTGGACAGGGTGAGCAGCTTTAAGTACCTGGGGGTCCACATCTCAGAGGACCTGACATGGTCAACACACATAGACACAGTAGTAAAGAAGGCGAAACAGCGCCTCTACCACCTGAGACAGTTAAGGAAGTTCAGAGTATCTGGGAAGATACTCCAGTCCTTCTACTCAGGAGCTGTAGAGAGCATCCTGACCGGAAACATCACTGCCTGGTATGGAAACAGCACGGCACAGGACAAGAAGGCCCTACAGAGAGTGGTGCGCTCAGCCGAGCGTACCACGGGTATTGCACTACCCCCCCTGCAGGTTCTATACAACAAGAGGTGCAAATCCAGAGCCTGCAGGATAATGAAAGACCCCCACCACCCCAATAACAGCCTGTTCCAGCTGCTGAGGTCAGGCAGACGCCTGCGAACCCCAGCTACTAGGACAGAGCGGCTTAGGCTCAGCTTCTTCCCCCAGGCCATCAGAGCCCTGAACAATGAACATTGAGTGCTCAGAACATTGAACTATCCACACACAAGCACACATGAACACACACACGACACGCACGCTGTGCACGCTCACACACGAGCAGCCACTTAACACTTTAACATGAGCGGGCACACACTCATGTCGCACACACGCTCACTTATGGCCAAAAGGAAAGGACACTTTAAATTAGAATAACAGGAACAGTGTATTGCACTACCAAAGCTAACTAGCATGTCCCATATGCTCTGTAAATAACTATGTACAGATACCGAGATGTCACTCCATGTTACCTGTTACCTGTTTACTGCACAATGTTGTTTTTTAATTTTTTTATTCTATTATATGTTGTACCACTGTATTGCACATCGTTGCGGGCAAGACCACCCGCATTTCATTGTATACCTGTATGCCGTGACAATTAAAACTCTTGACTTGACTTGACTTGACACCTGTACCCAAGGCCGGCCATCACACTGAGCAGTGGTTGGTATTTTATATACTTGTCCTGGAAAGCCTGGTCCATGTACAGGTCAAAGGCACAGCCTACTTCTATGATTAGCACCTCCTTGTGGCTGGTGTCAACAAAAACAACATCAGGTGTATTTGGTATGTTAGCAAAGACATCATTGGTAAAACCAAACCATTCTGGTAGCACTAGTATGCTTGTACATTGCTACACTAGATGGTGAGATGTTTTGTACCGCATCAGACACAATAATGTCCACAATACGGTCATGACGAGCTATGTACAGGTGTTTGTATGCATTACATCCATTTGTTATATGTGTGCAATGGATTCTAGGTGTTGTTGTGAATCCTGACGGTTTAAACAGAATGGACTTATTATTGGATACAGGAGTTTGTGTACCAAGAGCTTCTTCAAATAACGTTCCCATTATATTTTGTTCAGGGGGGTTGATACTGTTATTTCGATATAAACAGTATAGCCAAACTTATTTTCGTTGTATTGTACTTGTGCTGTATGGTGACATTGAATATAATCTAATCTAATTTTGGGAGATTATATAAAATATGATTATTATCATCTCGAGTTGTAAATCGCTGTTGCACTATGGAGCGTGCGCATGTGTGTATGTGTGTGTGTGCAGGATACAGTATTCAGTATACAGAATCAGTGTTTTCCCTCTCCTCTCCTCTCCTCTCCTCTCCTCTCCTCTCCTCTCCTCTCTCTCTCTCTCTCTCTCTCTCTCTCTCTCTCTCTCTGGCAGTGTTCTCTCTCTCCTCTCCTCTCCTCTCTCTCTCTGGCAGTGTTCTCCCTCTCTTCTCTCTCTCTCTCTCTCTCACTCTGGCAGTGTTCTCTCCTCTCTCTCTCTGGCAGTGTTCTCCCTATCCTCTCCTCTCCTCTCCTCTCTCTCTGGCAGTGTTCTCCCTCTCCTCTCTCTCTCTCTGGCAGTGTTCTCCCTCTCTCTCCAAATTTGGCCCAGATGTAGCCCAGAGTATGCTCAATTGATTCAGCCAGGGCGCCCGAGCCCATAGGATACACAAGGAGGCAGCCTGTCACATCTTTTCACCTGCCAGCGCGGACTCTCATTGGCGAGGTGTAACGTGTGGGAGGCTCACACTACCCCGCCATTTCCTGTCTCTGCTGTGCAGGCGCCCCAACCGACCTGTAGGAGTCGCTGTCCACAACATCCAGATTACCACCCATCGACTTCCACCCGTTAACTCTGCCAATTGAGATAGTATGACGGCCGGCCCAAGCCGGAGGCAACGCCGACAGCCGGATTCGAACCCGGTGTCTCTTGCGTTGGTGACGAGCGCAATGTCTGCTGCGCCACCCAGCCGCCTAGCTCATCACACACTTGAATGTACAGCTTGAAGTGTCCTTCTCTGAGTGACAGAACAAATCGACAGAACAGTAACTCTAGCTCTAGCGGGTGGCTGCAATTCTAAACTGGCACCGGTAAATGTCCAAACCCCCACCCACCCAACCCCCTCCAATGTACAGTTTCTTCCCCCTCAAATGTATATATTTTCTTTTATGATCTCTTAAACAGTACTGTATATTTGTATATCTTGTATGTGTATAAATGTCACGATGAATTGAAAATGGGGGACCCTGATGTAAACAAGACGAAAGTCTTTCTCTGGTCTGCATCCCCTTAACAATTGTTCGTATTGAGTGGTACTGTATTGTACCCATTCTGCAATCTGTTAATAAAGTTTTCAATCAATCAATCAGTTCCATGATGCTAGACCAGTACTTGAACTGTGGAATCTCCGCTGGAGATTGTTTGTCCCACATTTTGAATGTTTCAGATGGGCCCAGAACGTCCACACAATAAGCAGAGTATGCCTTCTGCTAGAGAATAATGAAGGGACATGAGAGTGACTTGATGGACATAACGTGTGTGTTTAATATGGTGCTCATTGAGGGCAGACTGAGCTAATCCTGTAGTCAAGACCTGTGCCTGGGTAAGGACGGTGGTCCAACCTAAGGTGAGCTTTGTCTTTGATATACAATGCTCCCATCTTTACGACCAACTTATCTTCACCAAGTGTCGCAGGATATTGCCATTGGAGCTGCTTGGCTTTAATAGCATAGTACAATGGTTGATCAGCACCAAGGACAGCAATCTGGCCAGGATTCAGGAATGATGTGCCTTTCTGTGCTAGCTCCATTGCATGCTTCATCATGGATGCAGATGCTGCTTTATCTGGGAATAAGGGGTACACTCGTATCTCTGCATGATGTTTCACTGTGTCATCATTCATAAGCTGCGAGTTATAACCTGACCATGTAATAACATCATCTTCACCTAGTGTCTCCTGATCGAGAACTCTTTTCCCATGCCTCAACCAACTCTCATCTCAACCTCCGTTTTCTGGCGTCCATTGCCATGCAATTTGAGGCCACAATAGAGCGGAAAGGGCATTTCTGTCCTTGCTGTGACGTATTGCGTCAGTCTTGCAGGTGTGATGGGTGCTGCCATATCCATCGTACTTCTGACATTGGGTGATGAGACCTGCTATTTTCGTTCTCGGTTTCTTTCAGGTTGGCATCTTCTGTATTAGCTGCACAGGGTTTGAGGAGTGCTGGACCCTGGAGGACGATATCATTGAACACTCGTAAGGGTTCTGTAACAGATGTTGTGAGACAGTTGGATGGGAAGGAGCCGTCAAATGTGTGGCCTGGTTGTAAGCAATACAAAACCAAGGCAGCCCTCATCAACAGAATAACCTCATCCTGATCAATCTGGTTGGAATTGTGACCTCTAGCTACTTTCTTAGCCACTTGTTCCTTGTTTGCGATGTATGTGTCCCTCCCTTTCTGGTGTTCACTCCATTCAGGCAGATATTTGAGGAGCTGTTGCTTGAATCTCGTTGTGTTGGGTTCATAATCAAGACACAAATGCGAAATGGGTCAATATTGAAACAGAAACGTTTCGGGGAACCGCCATCTTGGAAATATGCAAATTAGGGGTCCAGACACACCCAATTATAAAAATAAGCATTCCAATGTGTTTCTAATGGCCAAGAAACATAATATAGATACCAAGTTTTTATTTGAAGCTCATTTGGTTCAAAAGTTTTAGACGAAACCTTTTTCGGAGGGCGGCCATATTGATTTGGCCACCAGGGCGACCCCGGTGGGCGCTGGCTCGGGCACCCTGGCTGAATCATTAGAACATACTCTGAGCTACATCTGGTGCTTTTGCACAAATTTGCACAAACTTAGCCTCATATAGCCCTAAGGCCCCCAACTTGTACGTCAGAGTGCTACGTCTCCCCCACGCTGTTACATTTAGACGAGCGCTTTTATCCAAAGCCACGTACACGTTCTGTACAACGAGTCAGCAGGAAGGAAGGGTACGTTGTTTGTCAAACAGTGTTGAACTCGAGTGCCACAGAGTGCATATTAGCACAGTAGGTAGTAATAAAGTCTATGTCGATTCCTTAGTAGGAGAGTGCATACCGGTGAAAGACGGTACAAGGTTAGTATTATTTATTTTTAAATAATTTCAGATATTGTTTGAAAACGTGTGTTTGCTGACTGATGGGAATTTTGTTCCACCATTGTGGAGCAAGGACTGAGAATAGCTGGCTTCTCTTTGATGACCCCCCAGGAGTGGGTCTGAGGCGGCCAGAAGAGGCAGAGTGTAGGGTCGGTATCGGTTTTCAATATTATATTTTTTTACATTTATTTAACCTTTATTTACCCAGGCAAGCAAGTAAGAACAAATTCTGATTTTATTTATTGTCAAAAGTATGCATATGTAATGTTAATTACCTGAAATTATTCCGTTTTTGGGGGGGGGGGACACCCTGCATATATCGGTATCGGTTGATATCGGTTAATATCGGTATCGGAAATTAAGAGTTGGACAATATCGGTATATCGGTATCGGTAAAAAAGCCAATATCGAACATCCCTAGTCTTAACCCTTTCACTACCACACTACAGAAGGTTAACCCTTTACTATCACACTACAGATGGTTACCGTAACTGTAGTGTGATAGTAAAGGGTTAACCTTCTGTAGTGTGGCAGACGTGAAAGGGTTAACCTTCTGTATTGTCGCAGTGAAAGGGTTAACCGTTTGGTAGTGTGGCAGTGAAATGGTCTTAGGGTGTGTAGTTGGAGACCATTGACCGGAGGTAGGCGGGAGCAGACTCTGCTATGTGATGTCATCACAGTGTCATCTGTACTCATGAGTCATGTGATGTCATCTGCACTCGTGTGATGTCATCACAGTGTCATCTGTACTCACGCTGTTTCCTATGGAGCAGACTCTGCTATGTGATGTCATCACAGTGTCATCTGTACTCACGCTGCTTCCTATGGAGCAGACTCTGCTATGTGATGTCATCAGAGTGTCATCTGTACTCATGAGTCATGTGATGTCATCTGTACTCGTGTGATGTCATCACAGTGTCATCTGTACTCGTGTGACGTCATCACAGTGTCATCTGTACTCCCGCTGCGTCCTATGGAGCAGACTCTGCTATGTGATGTCATCACAGTGTCATCTGTACTCGTGTGATGTCATCACAAGTCTCATCTGTACTCGTGTGATGTCATCACGGTCTCATCTGTACTCGTGTGACGTCATCACAGTGTCATCTGTACTCCCGCCGCTTCCTATGGAGCAGACTCTGCTACAGTATGTGATGATGTCATATGTACTCATGCTCATTGAAAATACAGCTGTTGCCATGTTGCCAGGTTCCCTTCATCTGTGGTTTTATCATCTATGTTCTCTAAAATAGTTTTTATTGCAGATATAGCCTTTTTCTTATGTGAATCCGTGCAAAGGAGAGTAAGAGAGTGCCAGACAGCAGAGGAAAGCACATTCCTAAGATGTTTTTTTCCCCTTTACATGTGCAGACCTCACGTCCTCTCTGTACCCCAGTCATGACCCCCCTACACGGTTGGCTTGCATGACACCCCTGGCTCACGCGGTAATGAATGGATACCAGCCGCGGTACCATTGATGTTTTCCGCGTATGACGCAACGCTGGACAGAGGCCACGGCCTTACAGGCTCTCCGGCATGGCCTTGGTTCCCAGAACTCCACGGCGCGTTGTGAAATCCCTGTTTTTCTTCTTTTGGATGGTTGTTGTTTTCCTTGCCCCCCCCTCGTCGCCTCGTGTTTTTTTGCTCGTAAAGCGGTCCGTGACGCAGCAGCGCGTGTCGAGACGTCTGGTCCGATTCGATGTGCTCAAGAGACTCGATTGAAGTTTGTAGTAATAATATTCTCACGCGCGTCCGTTCTCCCAGTGGTGCCAACTGCCAAACTGGCTTGCGTAATCGTCCCGCAGACGTTCCCAAAGTCAGGACAAATTGTCCCCCCCCACCCCCCACCCCCCACCCCCACACACACTTTCTTTTGAATGCTCCCAAAAGGTTTCGGTCTCGGTCAGGATTTCTGCAGCGTGTGTCTCTGTATATATTATGCCACACGAGGAAATCGGCATATTCAACAGAACGTCTCTCCACTGTTTCACTCGGGGGCAAATCGATAGGTTCCATTTACAGATGGAAATGGAGGTTAAATGGTAAATGGCTGCATTTTATATAACCGCTTTTATCCAAGATACAAGATAGAAGATACAAGATACTTTATCCAAAGCGTTTTACAATTAGTTCCTCACATTTTACTAGGGCTGTCTTAAATACTTGGAAGCTTCGAAGATTCGTTCGATGGGCATGGGATTCGAATATGAAAATAAAATTAGATTATAAAAAAATATATATATATACATTTTTTTGCAAAATCAACTCTGCCTCTCTTTGTTAACTACAACAAACAACGCTGTTTGTTATTTAAGATGAGGTCGGACTCGGCACGGACAGATTTGTGTTCATTGTGCTGCTTTTATAAAGCCTCAAATGACGGCTTACAATATTTCATGAAAGCAAAGTGTTTTGTTTGTCTAACATTTAAAAAGGTTTAAACTTTACAGCACTGACAAAGTTGAACAGAGGGCTGTACAAGTCCCACAACATAATTATTATATTTTTTTATTAAAAAATGTATTAAAAAATAATTATAAATGTATCTTTTTTATCTCGACGCTTCAAATTTAAATCGAATCTCGGCCCCCGAAGCTTCGAATTCCAAAATATAAGCCTATACATTTTACCCGTTCACTCGCACATTCGAGGGGCGACCATGCAAGGTGCCGACCTGCTCATCGGGGTCAGTCACGGCCGGGTGCCCGGGAGGAGCGGGAATCGAACCGGGAACCTTCCGACTATACCAGACGACCCCTCTACCTCCTGAGCCACTGTTGCCCTTGAGGTGTGGTTGGGTTGGGGGGGATGGAAAGCATTACAGGGCAGGAGAGGAGGATTCCGCCCCCCCTGGTCTGTACCGGGGAGAACAAAGGGTGTATGACATCATGCACCACAGAGGAACAACAGAGGAACTCCTCTCGCTGCATCATCATCACACCCGGCAGGCTTCAGGAGAACCACACCGGTGTCGAGCGCTCCGCAGGGGATTCCTCCTCTCGCGTAAATCAGCAGAGAGGTTTATTAAGAGACGCGGCTACGTGTTGAATGACGATCGCGGCTCATCTCGGTTCCGAGGAATCTCCTTTCTTCGGGGCTGGTTGAAAAGGTTATAGCGATGATGTATGGATGGAATGAGGTCATGAAAGACTTGTTATCAAGATGTGAATTATTATATTATGACTACGAGCTATACGTTGTGAAGAACACCACCCCCGTCGGCCGGTTGAAAGGAATACCACGACTCATGTCTGCCGGTACATCATTGTACAGTACATCTGGAATAAGGGTCAATAATTCAAAAAACCCATATTGTTCTCATGTGATAATGCTGTGATACGGATACAATAATGCTGTATATGCCGTGTGTATTAGGGGTGTAAAGGTACGCGTACCGTTTCAGTGTGTACCGTACCGTGCCGAACGGCTTTGTAGTGTACCGAACGAATACAACGGTATGTTAACCATTAACATATCAATCTAATATACAATCTAATATAATTATTATTATTTTAAAAGAATTTTACAAGTCGATTATTAATTTCAATATAGAATATTCGTTGACAGACCTACAAGTACAATTAGTTACCGCACACTACATCACCCCTGAGTGAGTGGAACATGGAAAGCCAAACTTTCCTGCACTTTTTTTTTTTTGCTAAATCAACTCTGCCTCTCTTTGTTAACTACAACAGGCAATGCTGTTTGTTATTTAAGATGAGGTCGGACTCGGCACTGACAGATTTGTGTTCATTGTGCTGCTTTTATAAAGCCTCAAATGACGGCTTACAATATTTCATGAAAGCAAAGTGTTTAGTTTTTCTAAGATTTAAAAAGGTTTAAACTTTACAGCACTGACAAAGTTGAACAAAGTGCTGTACAAGTCCCACAACATAATTATTATATTTTTTTATTAAAAAATGTATTAAAAAATAATTAAAATGTTTCTTTTTTATCTCGAAGCTTCGAATTAAAATCGAATCTCGGCCCCCGAAGCTTCGAATTCCAAAAAAGAATTCGAAGGTCAGCCCTACTCGTCGGCACGCCGGGTCGTTGCTTCCCTGTTCCTTTTATATATGGAGAAAAGAGAAAGAGAAAAAAAAAAGAAAAAACATGCCAGTAACAGCGGAGCTCAAAGCCGCTTCTTCCTGAATGGGTCTCTGTTCTGCATGACCGACCCATCGAGCCCCAGGAACGCGTTTGAAGTCCCGGCAGGGGGGGGGCAGCGGTGACGTGAGCGACGTAATCATGTCATTATGACCCCCGACCACTGTCACCACCTATTAGAGGCTACGACATGGGACGCCCCATTGCACAGCGGGGGATGCAGCTAATCCGGGAGTCACCTCTCTACACCAGGTGAGTCAGGAGGAGGAGTCACCTCTACACCAGGTGAGTCAGGAGGAGGAGTCACCTCTACACCAGGTGAGTCAGGAGGAGGAGTCACCTCTACACCAGGTGAGTCAGGAGGAGGAGTCACCTCTACACCAGGTGAGTCAGGAGGAGGAGTCACCTCTATACCAGGTGAGTCAGGAGGGAGGAGTCACCTCTACACCAGGTGAGTCAGGAGGAGGAGTCACCTCTACACCAGGTGAGTCAGGAGGAGGAGTCACCTCTACACCAGGTGAGTCAGGAGGAGGAGTCACCTCTACACCAGGTGAGTCAGGAGGAGGAGTCACCTCTATACCAGGTGAGTCAGGAGGGAGGAGTCACCTCTACACCAGGTGAGTCAGGAGGAGGAGTCACCTCTATACCAGGTGAGTCAGGAGGAGGAGTCACCTCTATACCAGGTGAGTCAGGAGGGAGGAGTCACCTCTACACCAGGTGAGTCAGGAGGAGGAGTCACCTCTACACCAGGTGAGTCAGGAGGGGGTCACCTCTACACCACGTGAGTCAGGAGGGAGTCACCTCTACACCAGGTGAATCAGGAGTCACCTCTACACCAGGTGAGTCAGGAGGGGGTCACCTCTACACCACGTGAGTCAGGAGGGAGTCACCTCTACATCAGGTGAGTCAGGAGGGGGTCACCTCTACATCAGGTGAGTCAGGAGGAGGAGTCACCTCTACACCAGGTGAGTCAGGAGGAGGAGTCACCTCTACACCACGTGAGTCAGGAGGGAGTCACCTCTACACCAGGTGAGTCAGGAGGGGGTCACCTCTACACCACGTGAGTCAGGAGGGAGTCACCTCTACATCAGGTGAATCAGGAGTCACCTCTACACCAGGTGAGTCAGGAGGAGGAGTCACCTCTACACCAGGTGAATCAGGAGTCACCTCTACACCAGGTGAGTCAGGAGGAGGAGTCACCTCTACACCAGGTGAATCAGGAGTCACCTCTACACCAGGTGAGTCAGGAGGAGGAGTCACCTCTACACCAGGTGAGTCAGGAGGGAGTCACCTCTACACCAGGTGAGTCAGGAGGAGTCACCTCTACACCAGGTGAGTCAGGAGGAGGAGTCACCTCTCTACGGTGGGGGCAGCGGCGATTTGAGACGGGATCCACAAAGGGTTTGCGCAGCTTTTTCCGACGCAAAGCCGGTGCATATCGCTCTGAAACTCAGTTTGGTATCCACAGAGGACGCGCAACGGGTGCAATGAGGTGGCAACTGCGTTCCGTCAGCATTGCGTCGTCCGGTGCCATTGGCCGCGTATTTGAATGAGGTAGTATGGGGGGCGGAACATGTCCCTTTTCTATGCAAATGAGCCTCGTCGAAAAATGCTCCGACCAGTTAATGCTACCCAACTACCGTCTTCACAGACGTGGTGGTAAATAAGTGGAAATCCCATAGCGCTATAAAGAGGCATCATGCCAGCGTCACTGCCAGCGTCACAGGTGATCATGGCAGCAGTAATTGTTGCCAGACGCAGGCATCGTAATGCCAGGCGTGACCGACGTGAAAGAATATTTCGAAGGAGATCAATGAAATGAAGGATGATATTGAGCCAGCCACC
>NC_140182.1:10254403-10262783 GCF_963971535.1 Notolepis coatsorum
AGGAGAGGGGGAGGCAGAGGAGAGGAGGGGGGGGGAGGTAGAGGAGAGCAGAGAGGGGGAGGGGAGGCGAGAGCAGGAGGAGGGGGTTTACATGTAGAGAAGACGTTGCCAACTCCTATAGTGTTGCAGTCAATGGAATTTTTGGGTTAATCCTCATTGAGACTGGGAGCTGCTTTCATGTCAGGACGCCAACGTGACCCCCCGTGACCTTTTGTTCACTTTCTCTCAGGCCTCGCTCTAACGATTAGCCCACCCTCAGAACACGGGCGAGGGGAGAGGCGGACACCCATAGGACCTGAATGGCTAGAGAGGGTCGCATTTCCCCGGGGGAATCGTGGGTCATTTTCTAAGCTAAAGCTAAGTTGGCTTCCCCTAGGATTCTGATAGTGTTGTCGACTCGGGGGAAGGGAAGAGGCTGCCTGACGTGCCGTCAATCAACATGACATGTGCATCTGAATGATGCCGTTGCCATGGTGACAACAACATGGTTCTACTGCTGTCCTCAAGCCACCTCGACGTCTTTGGTCGAGGGACAGTCATGGGACTTTGTCAGCTAATGGATGGTTGATTTCATTTCATTTCATGTGAGGGACCACTCTTAACCCTTTCACTATACCACGCTACGGAAGGTTAACCCTTTAACTACCACACTACACACGGTTAACCCTTTCACTGGCCGCACTACAGACGGTTAACCCTTTCACTACCGACGGTCTGTTGTGTGGCACACTTCATACAAAGTGCCCCTCCTCCTCTCCTCTACATACAACAGACGGTCTGTAGTGTGGCAGTGAAAGGGTTAACCGTCTGTAGTGTGGCAGTGAAAGGGTTAACCGTATGTAGTGTGGTAGTGAAAGGGTTAACCGTCTGTAACCTTCTGTAGTGTGGTAGTGAAAGGGTTAACCACCAACACCTGCACGGGCTACAACGTATGACGCAGACCCCCACCTCCCAGACAAGCTGAACACCTTCTTTGCCAGGTTTGAGAAGCCTCTTAAAGACAGCTGGCCCACCCCTCCCCCTCACCTATCCACCCCACTCACCATTGATATAGATACAGTGAGGAACCTCTTCCGGAGGCTGGATAAGGGCAAGGCAGCAGGCCCGGATAACATCTCACCTGCCTGCCTCAGCTATTGTTCTGACCAGCTAGCACCAGTCTACACTGGCATTTTCACCACCTCACTCCAGCAAATGCAGATCCCAGCCCTCTTCAAACAATCCATCATCATCCCCATACCCAAGAAAGGAAAAATATCTAGCCTTAATGACTATAGACCCGTGGCCTTGACGGCAGTAGCCATGAAGGTGCTGGAACGCATAGTCCTGTCAGTTTTAAAAACACTCACATCCCCCCTGATGGACCCTCTACAATTCGCCTATCGCACAAACCGGTCTACTGACGATGCAGTCAACCTGGCACTGCACTACACCCTCCAGCATCTGGAGACCAAAAACAGTTACGCCCGGATACTCTTTATTGACTTCAGCAGTGCCTTCAACACCATCGACCCCCTCATACTGTTCCAAACCCTGACCAACATGAACATTGCCCCCTCCCTCTGTTTCTGGTTGCTGGACACACTGAAGGGCCGCAAACAGGTAGTCCGCTACAACAACCTCACCTCTCTCCCTCTGACCACCAACATTGGGGTACCACAGGGGTGTGTTCTCTCCCCGTGGCTTTTTTCCCTCTACACAAACAACCTCCGTTCAGCATCCCCCTCAGTCAAAACCCTTAAATACGCGGACGACACCACCATCCTAGGGTTGATCTCCAACAACAAGGAGGATGACTACCGGCTGGAGGTGGAGCGAACACTCACATGGTGCAAAGAACATAACCTGTTACTCAATGAAAGCAAAACCGTGGAACTCATTATTGACTTTCGCAAAATCACACCCACCAAAACACCCATGCTCATCAATAACCAACTCATTTCAGCCACAGACACATTTAAATACTTAGGAACACACATCAGCAACAAACTCAACTGGGACCATCACACCACTCATTTACTTAAAACAGCCAACCAAAGATTATTTCATTTAAGACAACTCAGGAAGTACAAGGTCAGGAAGACGTTAATGATTCAATTTTACACAGCTATCATACAAAACATCATTTCACTCTCCATCACTGTTTGGTACGGCAACACACCCAAACACACACTACACAGACTAGACAGGATCATCATTAGGGCATCCAAAATCATCAACTGCACACTCCCCACCCTGGACTCCATACACAAACATCACACCATCACACGCGCACACAAAATCATCAGTGACCCCCTGCACCCAGCTCATCACCTCTTCCAACTCCTCCCCTCTGGTAGAAGGTTTAGGTCACTAGGTAGTCGCACGGTTAGGTTCAACAACAGTTTCTTCCCCAAGGCCATACAATTACTCAACTCCAACTCATCCTAATTTCACCCCCTGCTGTTATGTTATGTTATGCATGTTATGTTATGTTATGTTATGTTATGTTATGTTGTTGTTGATGTTATGTTGTGTTCCATCATCCATGTGGTGTATTGTCGCAGCTACCACCTGCACCGTGCTCAAATTCCACCGGCCTGGCCGTGTGGCAATAAAAGAAACTTGAAACTTGTATATCATGCCAGTTAGGGCACCTTGTGTATACTGTTTACTTTTACTCTTACTCATACAGTAGTATATTATTCAGATTCAAATTCTTTATTGCCTATTATTTATTGTAACGTATAATAACCGATAGGGCATACAGACCCTCACCTGCACCTTTGTTTACACTGAGTTAATTATATTGTTTACACTGTTTATTTTTCTCATATTTTTCTATTCAGATCAAATTGTATTGCCTATATTCACGTCTTTCTACTATTACCCTATCCATACCTGTACCTCCCCTCCCCCTCCTCCATGCTGCTATGATGAATTTCCCCAAGGCGATCAATAAAGGAGTATCTTATCTTATCTTAAATCATGCTTATGTGTGCTCATCATGTGCTCATCATTTTCCAGGAAATAACTCATTCTCAACATGGAAAAGACAAATCGATCAAATGTCCCTGAATTTCCCCAAGAGGATCAATAAAGGAGAATCTAAGAAGGTCTTGGTTGACAAAGACCGAACAGACCAATGAATTGGTTTCAAACCCCTCCCTCTTTTCTTGATTCTTCCAATCACAACGGTTGCTTCCCTCAGATGGCAAATGGTTGTGATTGGAGGATCAAGAACAGAGGGCGGGGTTTGAGATACAGCAGGGCAGTTAATTCGCTCAGAGGGGGCAGCCCAACTGATTTCTATCACAAGTCAACAACATTATCAAATATTCTACGCCAGCCAGTGTGTCAAGTGTAGGCTACCAGCAGCCAAATTACCATACATGAATGTAGATCCAATAATGTTAGATTTTAATGGTAAATAAATGGTAAATGGCTGCATTCATATAGTTATTTTATCCAAAGCGCCTTACAATTTTTGTTCCTCACATTCAACCATTGTTCAAGGACGCTTCGACACGCTGCCCCAAGAGGAATGGGAATCGAACGCGGGAACCTTCCGATCACCAGACGACCTCCTCTACCTCCCGAGCCACTGTTGCCCCTCTTGTCGGAGGGACACCTGTTCCATCGATACAGTGTCTACGCTGAGGCCGACGTTCCTACAGCATCAACAAGAGCGGCCAGTCCATAATAATAATAATAATAATAACTTTATTTGTATAGCACTTTTCATACAGAAGTTGCAGTTCAAAGTGCTTTACAACAGTAAAAAAATACACGCATAAGCGAGCATAAAAAAGATAGACAGGTAGCAAGGTAAGGTAAATCACAGTGTTTCACATTATGATCTATCATCCCAGTAGGCCTCTCTGTTTACAGTTTCATTCAGTATTACAAATAAGAAAATAGAATAGATTAAAAAAGTGCGGTTTGATTCAGTTAAAACATTTGCAATTTTTTTTTATAAATAGAACGGACAGTAAAGAGTGTGATAAAATAGTTCAATAAAAATATAACAACAGAGTAGTGCGTCGCTCTTAAAGGAAAACTCCAACATTTTGGGAAATTAGCTTATTTGCCATCTACCCTGGAGTTAGACAAGAAGATGCATACCTTTTTTCTTCTCTGTGCATGCAGTAGGAGTAGGAAGACGTTGGGAACTAGGCTAATGGAGGAGCCTACTTCCAGTGACTGACGCTAAGCTAGGCTAACGGTGCGCGTCTTCCTACTCCTACTGCATGCACAGAGAAGAAAAAAGGTATGTATCTTCTTGTCTAACTCCAGGGTAGATGGCAAATAAGCTAATTTCCCAAAATGATGGAGTTTTCCTTTAACACTTTGAGTTTCTTTACAAAGTTCTAACATACAACAGAGCAGTGCATCGCTCTTAATACTTTGAGTTTCTTTACAAAGTTCTAACATACAACAGAGCAGTGCATCGCTCTTAACACTTTGAGTTTCTTTACAGAGTTCTAACATACAACAGAGCATCGCTCTAACATACAACAGAGCAGTGCATCGCTCTTAACACTTTGAGTTTCTTTACAAAGTTCTAACATACAACAGAGCAGTGCATCGCTCTTAACACTTTGAGTTTCTTTACAAAGTTCTAACATACAACAGAGCAGTGCATCGCTCTTAACACTTTGAGTTTCTTTACAGAGTTCTAACATACAACAGAGCATCGCTCTAACATACAACAGAGCAGTTCATCGCTCTTAATACTTTGAGTTTCTTTACAAAGTTCTAACATACAACAGAGCAGTGCATCGCTCTTAACACTTTGAGTTTCTTTACAAAGTTCTAACATACAACAGAGCAGTGCATCGCTCTTAACACTTTGAGTTTCTTTACAAAGTTCTAACATACAACAGAGCAGTGCATCGCTCTTAACACTTTGAGTTTCGGCGGCTAGGTGGTGTAGTGGGCAAGGCGCTCGCCACCAACGCTGGAGTCGCTGGGTTCGAGCCCAGCTCTCGGCGTTGCTACCAGCTTGGCTGGTCGCTCATACTAACACAATTGGCAGTGTTAGGGGTGGGAAAGCTGGTGGGTGGGTCCTGGGCGTTGTGGACAGCGACTCCTACAGTTCGGTCGGGGGGCCTGCTCAGCGAGGGTAGGATCTGGAGGGAGGTAGTGCAGCCTCCCACACGTTACACTCTCCCGGTGAGAGCCTGCGCGGCCAGGCTGGCTGCCGGCTTGCTGCACATGCGTCGGAGGAAAGCATGTGACAGACAAGGGGGTGCGCAACAACCAGGAAGGGGGTTGGGAATTGGCATAACGACTAACAGTGGGATGGGAGAAAAATCGGAAAAAGGAGGAGGGAAAAAGATAATAATAAAAAAAAACACTTGGAGTTTCTTTACAAAGTACAGTTCTAAATTACCTTATAGAACAACAGAGCAGTGCGTCGCTCACATCCATGACCTGAGTCTCTACGCCAGAGACCGGCGTCCCTGACGCACCAGACAACCACCAGACACGAACACCACCGCCGCCAAGACTGGCACATCCTGAGTCCACGTGGAGGATGAGAGACGGAGACAACAAGTCAATAACCGGAGACATTGTGTTACAGTTTTTTTTTACAACTGCTTTGACGCATTTTGCACATCAGAGTTTCAATGTGCAAAACTCAAAATGCAAATTGCCAAACTGACTTTCAAAATTCATACTCTAAGATACTAAATGCTATGCTTACATATAAAGTGCAAAACTGTTAATACAAAGTGCCAAACTCTAAATCATATGCTCCTCTCAGAATACAGCCACCTAATACTACATCAATGTTCAATTGCTTATTGTGACACAGGCAGATCACTGAATCAATTCCAACAGGTGTTTATACTAATGTCTCATTACCTTCAACAGCCTTGCCCAGGTGAGTAGCATTGCAATACAATTGATAATCTCGTCACCACTACATAAAGTGCTGCTTATAAACCTGAAGAAAGGAGCAACATGGAGCAAGTTGGTGCAGCTGAGGTTGGCAACGAAAGACCGGGTCGTGGCCAAAGAGGCAGAAGAACATCTGTCTCAAATGAAATTATAACCACAATTGTTGACCACGTAATACAGTAAACCGAGGTCTGACCACTGGCTGAAGCTGGCAGGGTGGTGCAGCCAAACCTGAACAGGTCAACGGTGGGAGGTGGCATCCATTATACGATTTTTTTACAGTAAGAGAGATAATCGATAAGTCAATATGTGTAATTTACTGTACAGTAACTGTAGGCTATATTGAAATTACAGTAATTGTGAAATTGATATTGTTGTCTGTTACAGTATATTTCATAAATATTAAAGGTGTGGGTGTGAATAATTTCTGTAATTGTTATCTTTACTGTACATTAGAACTGAACAAGCACCACCAGGTGGAGGACGTGGCCGTCTTCTCTTTTTTCTTAGATTTTAGCATTTTTTTTTTTACAATAGTTTGTTTACTGTAACTGTTTTTGTTTTTACTGTAAAATACAAAACATTACTGTATGTATTTTTCTTTACTGTAACAATTAAACTTCAAATAATCAAATAATCTTTCATAAAAACACAAGCACTATACTGCAGTCTATCACAGGGGTGTGTATGAGGAAATTACCATTGCATAGTCTCTTTGGGTAACAAGTATTCTGTGTTTGACCGCATTACTGTATTTGATAATGGCCGTTGTATTTGAAAATGCACCAATAAGTAAATGTCAACGATGCACATATCCACTGTTCTGGTGCTGTGATACTGTAAACTTATGCATAATCTATTCTCTGATTTGACACTGGTATTTTACGGTAATTTTTGCATGCTGTATTACATTTTGAACCCAAAATGAGCAGCATTCTGTGTTACTGTAATAGCTGATAACGGAGTCTTCAAAAATATACAGTCAATCAGCCTCACGACTATTGGGCGAACATTGAAAAAGCACCAAGTAACCCTTTTTTTTGACCGTTGTATTTGAAAAGTGCACCAATAATTAAACTTCAACGATGAACATACCCACTGTTCTGACACTATGATGCAGTTTTGCAGGACACATAATCTAATTGGGTTCAGTTGTTCACTTAATTCTTTGAAATATCTAATGTTTTGGTGCTGTTAAAAGCTTTTGCATATACTATTCTCTGATTTGACACTGGTATTTAAATTGTGCATGCTATATTGCATTTTGAACCCAAAATTAGCAGTATAGCATTCTGTGTTAAGAGTTTTGCACATTGAAACTCTGATGTGCAAAATGCATCAAAGCAGTCGTAAAAAACTAAGAGAGACGTGTCGTGGTCCTGAACCACATGGGCCTGGAGGGACAGTCTCTCCAGAACCTTCTCTCACCTGTCTCTCTCTCAGCTGTCTCTCGCTCACCTGTCTCTCTCACCTGTCTCCCTCTCACCTGTCTCTCTCTCAGCTGTCTCTCTCTCTCTCTCACACCTGTCTCTCTCAGCTGTCTCTCTCTCAGCTGTCTCTCTCTCTCTCTCTCACCTGTCTCTCTCTCAGCTGTCTCTCACCTGTCTCCCTCTCACCTGTCTCTCTCTCAGCTGTCTCTCTCTCTCTCTCTCTTTCTCACCTGTCTCTCTCTCACCTGTCTCTCTCACCTGTCTCTCTCACTTGTCTCTCTCACCTGTCTCTCTGTCACCTGTCTCTCTCACCTGTCTCTCGCTCACCTGTCTCTCTCACCTGTCTCCCTCTCACCTGTCTCTCTCTCAGCTGTCTCTCTCTCTCTTTCTCACCTGTCTCTCTCTCACCTGTCTCTCTCTCACCTGTCTCTCTCTCACATGTCTCTCTCTCTCTCTCTCTCTATCTCTCTCTCTCTCTCTCTCTCTCTCTCTCTCTCTCTCTCTCTCTCTCTCTCTCTCTCTGTGCGCATGCGTGTGTATGGTGGAGCGGGGTGGTTTGAGTGTGGTGCTGAGAGTTTGCGGAACGCGTGAGTTTTTCTAACCTTTTCTATCTTTATGTTGTTTGTCAAATTGTGAATTAGACTGTGGTTTATTTGACTGGTTGTGTGTTGATGGTGGGCTGGTAGCGTTGTCAGTGTTCGCTTGGGCAGCTGTCTGCTGTCACGGTGACATGGACTTCGCAAAACTGACCAGGAGACATGATTTTAAAGTCGCGCCGGCATTTCCGTGTTCGGTGGAGGAATGCAGTCTCGCTGTTGCGGGGGTGGTGGGGGCTCCGGCCGTTAAGTCTGCGGCAAGGATGAACGGGGGAGTCGTTTTCTTTGTGGATGATTTGATTAAAGTAAATCAACTGATAACGGACGGTTTGGTCATAAATGATACGTTTGTGTCTGTGATGCCGCTCACAACACCGGCAAAAAAGGTGACGTTGGCAAACGTTCCTCCGTTGGTGGGCGACAAGCTTATATTAAGGGAACTCGCCAGGTTTGGGAAAATTGTAGCTC
>NC_140182.1:10262983-10295483 GCF_963971535.1 Notolepis coatsorum
AGAGAGAAAAATAGAAAGAAAGCCGAAAGAAATGTGGTTCTTATATGTGGAGAGAAAAGTCTGTCTTTACAATCCCCCTGCCTCGGCCTGCCAACTCTCCGCTGGCTGTTGCTCGTGCGGAATGAGAGCGTGCTAGATGCTCCCCTCCAGGATAACACTAACCCCTCGGAGCGCAAATCAAACACAGTCCCACGTCACAGGAAACCATTTTGAAGCGTAAAACCTCCCAATGGGAGCTCCATTTGAATGCTGCGGCGGGTATGCGCTGCCTCGCTCGCTCGCTCGCCCCCTGCGCCTCCCCTCGCTCTTCCCTCTCTCTCTCTCTCTCTCTCTCTCTCCTCGACCACAACTAACCCGAACCACACCACCTCACAGACGACAAGACTCCCTTTCTCCCTCTCGCTCTCCCTCCGCCCTTCTTTCTTTCTCTCTTTCTCTCTCTCTCTCTCTCTCTCTCTCTTTCTTCTTTCTCCCCCGTCCCTCTCTCCTTTCACCCTCTCTCTCTCTCTCTTTCATCCTACTATCAACAGTTCTGATTGTGTCCGCAACAATGGGAAAGTAAACGGTGGATATATATATAAAAAAAAGGCAAAAACGTGAGGCTGATTAAGAAGTTTTGGCTGCCGTGTGTGTGTGTGTGTGTGTGTGTGTGTGTGTGTGTGTGTGTGTGTGTGTGTGTGTGTGTGTGTGTGTGTGTGTGTGTGCTGAGATGTGTCCACTCCCTCCCCATGCCCACCCACCCACCGGCCTGGTGGCAGGGTCACCGACAGGACAACTCCTATGGAGCACGTATAATGCGTGCGCACACACACACACACACACACGCACACACAGACACACACACACACATGCACACACAAACACACACACAGCTTAATCAGGCTAAGGGTCATGAGCCAGCCCTCTTGGCTGAGGAACTCAAATGACCTTTACTGCCACCACCGCCCGACCGCTACCCCCCACCCTCAGACCTCAACCGCAGCTCCTTATACCCCCACCCCCCTCCTCCCCTCCTCTCCCTCCTCCCCTCCCTCCTCCTCCTCCTCCTCCCTCCTCCCCCGCTCCCCTCCCTCCTCCCTCCTCCTCCTCCCCCTCCTCCTCCTCCCTCATCTCCTCCCTCCCTCCCCTCCCTCCTCCCCGCTCTTCTCCTCCCCCTCACCCTTTTTCCTCCATCCTGCCTGGCATTTGAAAGACAGGGGTCAGGGGGGCATGTGGGAGGCAATCAAAGTGGTTTGTTTTGGCTCTCTCACCCCCCCCCCCCCCCCCCCCCCCCACACCGGCTCTCACCAGGCCAGACCAGACCAGCAGAGCCCCGAGACATCAACCAGACCAGACCAGCAGAGCCCCAAGACATCAACTAGACCAGACCAGCAGAGCCCAGAGACATCAACCAGGCAGACCAGACCAGCAGAGCCCAGAGACTCAACCAGGCCAGACCAGACCAGCAGAGCCCCGAGACATCAACCAGACCAGACCAGACCAGCAGAGCCTGAGACATCAACCAGACCAGACCAGACCAGACCAGCAGAGCCCAGAGACATCAACTAGACCAGACCAGACCAGCAGAGCCCGAGACATCACAGGCCAGACGAGCAGAGCCCCGAGACATCAACCAGGCCAGACCAGACCAGCAGAGCCCGAGACATCAACCAGACCAGACCAGCAGAGCCCCGAGACATCAACCAGGCCAGACCAGACGAGCAGAGCCCCGAGACATCAACCAGGCCAGACCAGACCAGCAGAGCCCCGAGACATCAACCAGGCCAGACGAGCAGAGCCCGTTAAGTCCTGTCTGTCTGCTCAGTACTCTAGTTAAGCCCTGTCTGTCTGCTCAGTACTCTAGTTAAGCCCTGTCTGTCTGCTCAGTACTCTAGTTAAGCCCTGTCTCTCAGTACTCTAGTTAAGCCCTGTCTGTCTGCTCAGTACTCTAGTTAAGCCCTGTCTGTCCGCTCAGTACTCTAGTTAAGCCCTGTCTGTCTGCCTCAGTACTCTAGTTAAGCCCTGTCTGTCTCCTCAGTACTCTAGTTAAGCCCTGTCTGTCTCCTCAGTACTCTAGTTAAGCCCTGTCTGTCTGCTCAGTACTCTAGTTAAGCCCTGTCTGTCTGCTCAGTACTCTAGTTAAGCCTGTCTGTCTGCTCAGTACTCTAGTTAAGCCCTGTCTCCTCAGTACTCTAGTTAAGCCCTGTCTGTCTGCTCAGTACTCTAGTTAAGCCCTGTCTGTCTCAGTCATTCTTAGTTAAGCCCTGTCTGTCTCCTCAGTACTCTAGTTAAGCCCTGTCTGTCTGCTCAGTACTCTAGTTAAGCCCTGTCTGTCTGCTCAGTACTCTAGTTAAGCCCTGTCTGTCTGCTCAGTACTCTAGTTAAGCCCTGTCTGTCTGCTCAGTACTCTAGTTAAGCCCTGTCTGTCTCCTCAGTACTCTAGTTAAGCCCTGTCTGTCTGCTCAGTACTCTAGTTAAGCCCTGTCTGTCTGCTCAGTACTCTAGTTAAGCCCTGTCTGTCTGCTCAGTACTCTAGTTAAGCCCTGTCTGTCTGCTCAGTACTCTAGTTAAGCCCTGTCTGTCTGATCAGTACTCTAGTTAAGCCCTGTCTGTCTGCTCAGTACTCTAGTTAAGCCCTGTCTGTCTGTTCAGTACTCTAGTTAAGCCCTGTCTGTCTGCTCAGTACTCTAGTTAAGCCCTGTCTGTCTGCTCAGTACTCTAGTTAAGCCCTGTCTCTCCTCAGTACTCTAGTTAAGCCCTGTCTGTCTGCTCAGTACTCTAGTTAAGCCCTGTCTGTCTGCTCAGTACTCTAGTTAAGCCCTGTCTGTCTGCTCAGTACTCTAGTTAAGCCCTGTCTGTCTGCTCAGTACTCTAGTTAAGCCCTGTCTGTCTGCTCAGTACTCTAGTTAAGCCCTGTCTGTCTGCTCAGTACTCTAGTTAAGCCCTGTCTGTCTGCTCAGTACTCTAGTTAAGCCCTGTCTGTCTGCTCAGTACTCTAGTTAAGCCCTGTCTGTCTGCTCAGTACTCTAGTTAAGCCCTGTCTGTCTGCTCAGTACTCTAGTTAAGCCCTGTCTGTCTGCTCAGTACTCTAGTTAAGCCCTGTCTGTCTGCTCAGTACTCTAGTTAAGCCCTGTCTGTCTGCTCAGTACTCTAGTTAAGCCCTGTCTGTCTGCTCAGTACTCTAGTTAAGCCCTGTCTGTCTGCTCAGTACTCTAGTTAAGCCCTGTCTGTCTGCTCAGTACTCTAGTTAAGCCCTGTCTGTCTGCTCAGTACTCTAGTTAAGCCCTGTCTGTCTGCTCAGTACTCTAGTTAAGCCCTGTCTGTCTGCTCAGTACTCTAGTTAAGCCCTGTCTGTCTGCTCAGTACTCTAGTTAAGCCCTGTCTGTCTGCTCAGTACTCTAGTTAAGCCCTGTCTGTCTGCTCAGTACTCTAGTTAAGCCCTGTCTGTCTCCTCAGTACTCTAGTTAAGCCCTGTCTGTCTGCTCAGTACTCTAGTTAAGCCCTGTCTGTCTGCTCAGTACTCTAGTTAAGCCCTGTCTGTCTGCTCAGTACTCTAGTTAAGCCCTGTCTGTCTCCTCAGTACTCTAGTTAAGCCCTGTCTGTCTGCTCAGTACTCTAGTTAAGCCCTGTCTGTCTCCTCAGTACTCTAGTTAAGCCCTGTCTGTCTGCTCAGTACTCTAGTTAAGCCCTGTCTGTCTGCTCAGTACTCTAGTTAAGCCCTGTCTGTCTGATCAGTACTCTAGTTAAGCCCTGTCTGTCTGCTCAGTACTCTAGTTAAGCCCTGTCTGTCTGCTCAGTACTCTAGTTAAGCCCTGTCTGTCTGCTCAGTACTCTAGTTAAGCCCTGTCTGCTCAGTACTCTAGTTAAGACCTGTCTGTCTGCTCAGTACTCTAGTTAAGACCTGTCTGTCTGCTCAGTACTCTAGTTAAGCCCTGTCTGTCTGCTCAGTACTCTAGTTAAGCCCTGTCTGTCTGCTCAGTACTCTAGTTAAGCCATGTCTGTCTCCTCAGTACTCTAGTTAAGCCCTGTCTGTCTGCTCAGTACTCTAGTTAAGCCCTGTCTGTCTGCTCAGTACTCTAGTTAAGCCCTGTCTGTCTGCTCAGTACTCTAGTTAAGCCCTGTCTGTCTGCTCAGTACTCTAGTTAAGCCCTGTCTGTCTCCTCAGTACTCTAGTTAAGCCCTGTCTGTCTGCTCAGTACTCTAGTTAAGCCCTGTCTGTCTGATCAGTACTCTAGTTAAGCCCTGTCTGTCTGCTCAGTACTCTAGTTAAGCCCTGTCTGTCTGCTCAGTACTCTAGTTAAGCCCTGTCTGTCTGCTCAGTACTCTAGTTAAGCCCTGTCTGTCTGCTCAGTACTCTAGTTAAGCCCTGTCTGTCTGCTCAGTACTCTAGTTAAGCCCTGTCTGTCTGCTCAGTACTCTAGTTAAGCCCTGTCTGTCTGCTCAGTACTCTAGTTAAGCCCTGTCTCCTCAGTACTCTAGTTAAGCCCTGTCTGTCTCCTCAGTACTCTAGTTAAGCCCTGTCTGTCTGCTCAGTACTCTAGTTAAGCCCTGTCTGTCTGCTCAGTACTCTAGTTAAGCCCTGTCTGTCTCCTCAGTACTCTAGTTAAGCCCTGTCTGTCTGCTCAGTACTCTAGTTAAGCCCTGTCTGTCTGCTCAGTACTCTAGTTAAGCCCTGTCTGTCTCCTCAGTACTCTAGTTAAGCCCTGTCTGTCTGCTCAGTACTCTAGTTAAGCCCTGTCTGTCTGCTCAGTACTCTAGTTAAGCCCTGTCTGTCTCCTCAGTACTCTAGTTAAGCCCTGTCTGTCTCCTCAGTACTCTAGTTAAGCCCTGTCTGTCTGCTCAGTACTCTAGTTAAGCCCTGTCTGTCTGCTCAGTACTCTAGTTAAGCCCTGTCTGTCTGCTCAGTACTCTAGTTAAGCCCTGTCTGCTCAGTACTCTAGTTAAGCCCTGTCTGTCTGCTCAGTACTCTAGTTAAGCCCTGTCTGTCTGCTCAGTACTCTAGTTAAGCCCTGTCTGTCTGCTCAGTACTCTAGTTAAGCCCTGTCTCCTCAGTACTCTAGTTAAGCCCTGTCTGTCTGCTCAGTACTCTAGTTAAGCCCTGTCTGTCTGCTCAGTACTCTAGTTAAGCCCTGTCTGCTCAGTACTCTAGTTAAGCCCTGTCTGTCTGCTCAGTACTCTAGTTAAGCCCTGTCTGTCTGCTCAGTACTCTAGTTAAGCCATGTCTGTCTGCTCAGTACTCTAGTTAAGCCCTGTCTGTCTGCTCAGTACTCTAGTTAAGCCCTGTCTGTCTGCTCAGTACTCTAGTTAAGCCCTGTCTGTCTGCTCAGTACTCTAGTTAAGCCCTGTCTGTCTGCTCAGTACTCTAGTTAAGCCCTGTCTGTCTGCTCAGTACTCTAGTTAAGCCCTGTCTGTCTCCTCAGTCCTCTAGTTAAGCCCTGTCTGTCTGCTCAGTACTCTAGTTAAGCCCTGTCTGTCTGCTCAGTACTCTAGTTAAGCCCTGTCTGTCTGCTCAGTACTCTAGTTAAGCCCTGTCTGTCTGCTCAGTACTCTAGTTAAGCCCTGTCTGTCTGCTCAGTACTCTAGTTAAGCCCTGTCTGTCTGCTCAGTACTCTAGTTAAGCCCTGTCTGTCTGCTCAGTACTCTAGTTAAGCCCTGTCTGTCTCCTCAGTACTCTAGTTAAGCCCTGTCTGTCTGCTCAGTACTCTAGTTAAGCCCTGTCTGTCTGCTCAGTACTCTAGTTAAGCCCTGTCTGTCTGCTCAGTACTCTAGTTAAGCCCTGTCTGTCTGCTCAGTACTCTAGTTAAGCCCTGTCTGTCTGCTCAGGACTCTAGTTAAGCCCTGTCTGATCAGTACTCTAGTTAAGCCCTGTCTGTCTGCTCAGTACTCTAGTTAAGCCCTGTCTGTCTGCTCAGTACTCTAGTTAAGCCCTGTCTGTCTCCTCAGTACTCTAGTTAAGCCCTGTCTGTCTGCTCAGTACTCTAGTTAAGCCCTGTCTGTCTCCTCAGTACTCTAGTTAAGCCCTGTCTGTCTGCTCAGTACTCTAGTTAAGCCCTGTCTGTCTGCTCAGTACTCTAGTTAAGCCCTGTCTGTCTGATCAGTACTCTAGTTAAGCCCTGTCTGCTCAGTACTCTAGTTAAGCCCTGTCTGTCTGCTCAGTACTCTAGTTAAGCCCTGTCTGTCTGCTCAGTACTCTAGTTAAGCCCTGTCTGTCTGATCAGTACTCTAGTTAAGCCCTGTCTGCTCAGTACTCTAGTTAAGCCCTGTCTGTCTGATCAGTACTCTAGTTAAGCCCTGTCTGCTCAGTACTCTAGTTAAGCCCTGTCTGTCTGCTCAGTACTCTAGTTAAGCCCTGTCTGTCTCCTCAGTACTCTAGTTAAGCCCTGTCTGTCTGCTCAGTACTCTAGTTAAGCCCTGTCTGTCTGCTCAGTACTCTAGTTAAGCCCTGTCTGATCAGTACTCTAGTTAAGCCCTGTCTGATCAGTACTCTAGTTAAGCCCTGTCTGATCAGTACTCTAGTTAAGCCCTGTCTGATCAGTACTCTAGTTAAGCCCTGTCTGTCTGCTCAGTACTCTAGTTAAGCCCTGTCTGTCTGCTCAGTACTCTAGTTAAGCCCCTGTCTCCTCTGCTCAGAGTATGCCAGCTGTAGCCAGGAGTGCCTTTTGTTTAGGCCAGTGAAATCAAGTCAAGCCCGGTGTGCGTAGGTCCGACGATGCCGAACCCAGGCCACTCTAATCAAGCTCCAGAACCGGGTCACGGTTAGTGGAACTCTGCTGGCTGAGCCGTGCCGGTTCGAGACCAGGCCAGATGGGGCCGATCTGTGTTGGCCCAGAGTTAGATTCTGTCATTACAGTGTTGGGTAATAGTGTGAGCTTCTCTGTGAAGTGCTGTCGGTAGTCTCTCCCCCCCTCGGTGAGGGTTTGGCGGTGGAGTGACATGTCTCCTAAATAAGATCGATTGGGTTATGGCGACCTAGGACAGAGCCAGTGATTGGGCGAGTTTAGTCGTGTATCATCCATTTTGTCATCTTTATCCAGATTAAGTGTCTCATGATTAGAGAGAAAACAAATGGCCTGTCTGTCCCCTCGCTCCCAAACAGCCTGGGAAACCTTTAGAGTAACGAGTAGAGGCTGGATCTTAAACCACTCGACAGCGAAACGGAACTGTAGAGAAGAAAGAAAAGAATGATGGAACTCAACACGCGTTAGACACTACTAGCGATTCAAGACGTAGAAATGTATTGATGACAGTGAGCTCAGAATTACAAGCAATTCTCATACAAAATCATCTCACGACACCCTCGCTGGTGGTCCCGCCCCCCAGGTTGAGAAGCACTCTAGATTATATGAATCATATATAAAAGTGCACCTAGAATAAAGATGGGGAAGGCGGAGGGGAACTTTTTTTTAAAAGATATATCTCTTAACAGGAAGCAGAAAGGGAGGGCTTGAACACGCCTGTATTGGAGGCAGAAATACAAATCTGCCAACTTCTCAGCTGGGAAAACACAGTGTGGTTACAGGACAGAAAACACATACAGGACAGGAAACACCTACAGGACAGAAAACACCTACAGGACAGAAAACACCTACAGGACAGAAAACACCTACAGGACAGGAAACAGAAAACACCTACAGGACAGAAAACACCTACAGGACAGAAAACACCTACAGGACAGAAAACACATACAGGACAGAAAACACCTACAGGACAGAAAACACCTACAGGACAGAAAACACCTACAGGACAGAAAACACCTACAGGACAGGAAACACCTACAGGACAGAAAACACCTACAGGACAGGAAACACCTACAGGACAGAAAACACCTACAGGACAGAAAACACCTACAGGACAGAAAACACCTACAGGACAGAAAACACCTACAGGACAGGAAACACCTACAGGACAGAAACACCTACAGGACAGAAAACGTTAGGTTATGACTATAACCAAGTTCTGTTAGTATAGCGACGCTCGGCATCACTAGTCTGCACTATCTCGCATATGTGCACGCGCACTGAACAAAGACCACAAATGCACCTTTAATCCCAATATTCGTCTGACCACACCCCTATCAGCTTACCCATATAAGCAGGGGTGGGGCCACCCACTCGCCTCCTTCCCAAGCTTTCGCCACAAGGCGAGGTCAAAGGCTGCAGCGGCGTCGGATGCCGAGCGTCGCTATACTAACAGAACTTGGTTATAGTCATAACCTAACGTTCTGTTTCGTATTAGCTCTCGCTCGGCATCACTAGTCTGCACAAGGGAGGCCGAGCGAGAGCCAACGGCCGACAAATACACCCCGCTGACATCCCCCCACAACCATCAGAACAGGGAGGGCCGGGCGGTTAGGTGGTCGAGCGGAGATTGCGTTCGTCACCAGCCCCGGAGCTGTGAGCTTGGTTTGCCTGTTCGAATCCAGCTCACAGCTCCGGGGTTGTCACCAGCTTGGCTGGCCGTCTGCACTGATACAATTGGCTGTATCAGAGGGTGGGAGAAGCTGGCGGGGTGGGTCCGGGTCGTTGTAAACAGCGACTCCTACAGTTCGGTCGGGGCGCCTGCTAAGCGCGGATTGGACGTGAGGGGGATAGTGTGGTCCTCCCACACGCTACGCCCTCTCAATGAGAATCCGCGCTGCCAGGTGAAAAGAAGCTGTGATTGGCTGGACGTGTGTCGGAGGAAGCACGTGGTAGCCTCCACTCTCCCAAATGATCTGACTGTGGGGGGTAAAGCGCAGCGACCAGGAAGGGACTGGGAATTGGCATACGACTAACATTGGGATGGGAGAAAATCGGAGGAAAAATGGAGGGGGAAAAAGACCAATAATAATAAAAAAAAAAATAAAAGAACAGGGAGGGCCGAGCCCCCCCGGCCCACCCTAATGGAGGGCACCCCCCCTATTAGGGGCTTCACGGGAGGGCGACGGACCCGACCGTGCGAAGAGGCACTCAAGCAACTCAACGCACAGGGTGAGCAGACCGTGGCTTGACCCCACGACTACACACACGCACAACCCGCATGCCACCCGGGAACGAACGGAGGAACAACCTCGTTACTGCCCCCAGAATCACGGGGTCAAGGGCAAACCCAACCCCGTGGCAAGGCCGTAGCAGCGGAGCGCGAAGGAAGACCCAGACCCACCAAAAGGACTGGACTCCCTGGAATGGGGGCCCGGAGAAGTCCATGATGCCAGCATCAAGACCCCACCAGGTGGGCACGTAGTGCCCCGCCCCCCACATCGCCAGCGTATTCGGACAAAGGCCCCTCAGCCGAGCGGGCCCCGTCCCCCCAATAGTACACCGCCTGGCACACTGACCCTGCAACAGGCAGTCAGCATGGCCGTAAGCACACAAAAAAGGTTAACCAACGGAAGCAGGCAGCGCACCGGGGAAAAACCAGGCAACAGGCTATTAACCCTAGCCTGGAGACTGCGGACGAGACAGGCGCCAGAGGGGACAGCTGAACACAGCCGCCCCGGCGGAAGGAGCGTAAGCTGGCGGTGTTGCATGACCAAGCCTCCATTTAAAAACCCCCACCCAGAGGGGTCGAGGCAGAGAAGGCTGACACGATTGGCAGACGTCATGAACGTGCAGGGGCACCCTCAAACGGTGAACCCGGGAGTTGACACTGCTCCAACACACCAGGGAATCAACCACCTTGGTGTTACCCAATGCGGTGGTTGTTCCTATAACCCCTCAAGAAAAAACTCCAAAACACACCTGCGGGTATACACTGGCCATACCGCAGTACAAGTGTTTCAGTTTTCAAAAAAGGGTTAACCCAGGCCTACGGGTCGACGAAACATTACTTCGGACCGGGCCTGGCGGTACGGGAAGCACAGGGTCACCAGAGGAGGTCAAAGACCACCCCCACAGGCCCCTCTTCGCCATGCGTGAGAGAGGAGCGAAAAAGAATGGAGAACCAGCCCCTAAGCACACCGTACTTGGTATTCCCAGGCGGTCTCCCAACCAAGTACTAACCAGGACCAACCTGTGTAGCGGCCGAGATCCGACGAGATCGAGCGTGTACAGGATGGCATGGCCGTAAGCCATTACGACAGTGCTGAGTAAAAACGTACCCAACCAGGGTCTCCATAGCGCTTAACCCTGTGACACCCGGACCGACCTGGCATTTTTCCCCCTGAAAAAAGCCCAAGTCCCTCAGGGTACCAGAACAGCAGATCTGCATCCCCGGCGGACAACGGGTTCAACTGATCCGGACCAGCGTGACCAGAACCAGTCCCGTGCCCTAACCACGCCGACATGCCTACTCCAGGAGAAAGGGCAGATATGCGTGTCGATCTTAACATGAAAAGAAGGCGCCACCCAGACGTTCGGGCGAACCGCGCCTGGTGGCCCACCCCAAGGGCGTGAGACCCCTCTACATATGTTCAGATCCATTCCGTCATCATCCCCCAGACATGAACGAGAATCCGTCGATAACCAACCCAGGTCGTGGGATGTGGTCGTCGGAAGAGGAAAAACCCCCATCTCAGTTGCTTTATAAAAACGCTGTTTTAACCTCAAGCAACCAAGGCGTGCCAGTCAGTCGCCTGTTTACAGCGAGCTAGCACTATACGTGCGTCGGGACACACCCCCATCAATGAACAGGCTATTTAAACCTGTCATTGAATCCCCAAGGCGCCCAGGGGAACGACAAGAGGGGTGTGACACTTCCTAACTCCAACACTTTTTGAATAGAAAAGAAGGAAGCACCAACAGTATGTATCCCAGTCTACACAGCCGGGGGTAAAAATTGTACACATTTTTACATCCCACCACCCTCCCATAGGAAGGAGACGGGGATCCCCAGAGAGACTTCCCACGCGAGCTGTACAGATTGAAAAGAATATATTGCACCTTGAGCCATGTAAAAAATTGGTTTTAGGGCTCTCCGGGGAAGAGGCACTGAACCCATACACACTCAATAATCGAATTGAATCGAATACATACACAATAGAATAGGACACCTTCTAGAGGGTCCACTCACTTTAACAATCTGAGGAGGAAGGCTCTGTACTCCGATGGAGGCTCCCTCACATGGAAAGGAGGAGTCCGAACTCAAAGAAGGCCCGAATAGGCGCTTGGTGAGGAGGAGCCCTGACCACCCCCCCGAAACAGATCCATCACATGGACCTGAACAGCACACGGAAGTCCTACCAACAGAGACGCGCACGGTGACGTACTCTATGGCGGGGGAATTTCTGCGGTGCACACGCCCAATATTCCAGGCCGTGGGACCAGGAAACTCCCCCCCCCCCCCCCCGTAACGTGCCGAACCGCAACGTGACAGGAACCTTGAAGGACAGGGGGTGTACCCCTGACCGACAGAAACAAGGGGGAGAGGAAAGGTTACCAGTTCACCCCTTTATGACCCCACACCCATGATACGATGTAATGACAAAAAGAGAATATGACACAGTCATAGTCAGCTCTATGAAGCGTTTGACAGCTCCACACAGCGCATGAGCCAACCTGCTATCTGATTTTTACTAAGGAAAAAACACAGAATAGAGAGGGCTCTCTAAGAGCCCCGGTCCAACATACACATGTGCTTCTGTGGCCAGTCCAACCCAGTTGTAGGTCACATGACACACACAACCCATCATCACCCCAATAACAGCCTGTTTCAGCTGCTGAGGTCAGGCAGACGCCTGCGAACCCCAGCTACTAGGACAGAGCGGCTTAGGCTCAGCTTCTTCCCCCAGGCCATCAGAGCCATGAACAATGAACATTGAGTGCTCAGAACATTGAACTGTCCACACACAAGCACACATGAACACACACACGACACGCACACTGTGCACGCTCACACACGAGCAGCCACTTAACACTTTAACATGAGCGGGCACACACTCATGTTGCACACATGCACACTTATGGCCAAAGGAAAGGACACTTTAAATTAGAATAACAGGAACAGTGTATTGCACTACCAAAGCTAACTAGCATGTCCCATATGCTCTGTAAATAACTATGTACAGATACCGAGATGTCACTCCATGTTACCTGCTACCTGTTACTGCACAATGTTGTTTTCTTCTTTTGATTCTATTATATGTACCACTGTAGTCAAGTCAAGTCAAGTCAAGAGTTTTAATTGTCACGGCATACAGGTATACAATGAAATGCGGGTGGTCTTGCCCGCAACGATGTGCAATACAGTGGTACATATAATAGAATCAAAAGAAGAAACAACATTGTGCAGTAACAGATAGCAGGTAACATGGAGTGACATCTCGGTATCTGTACATAGTTATTTACAGCGCATGTGTGACATGCTAGTTAGCTTTTGGTAGTGCAATACACTGTTCCTGTTATTCTAATTTAAAGTGACCTTTCCTTTGGCCATAAGTGTGCGTGTGTGCGACATGAGTGTGTGCCCGCTCATGTTAAAGTGTTAAGTGGCTGCTCGTGTGTGAGCGTGCACAGTGTGCGTGTCGTGTGTGTGTTCATGTGTGCTTGTGTGTGGACAGTTCAATGTTCTGAGCACTCAATGTACATTGTTCATGGCTCTGATGGCCTGGGGGAAGAAGCTGAGCCTAAACCGCTCTGTCCTAGTAGCTGAGATTTGCAGGCGTCTGCCTGACCTCAGCAGCTGAAACAGGCTGTTATTGGGGTGGTGAGGGTCTTTCATTATCCTGCAGGCTCTGGATTTGCACCTCTTGTTGTATAGAACCTGCAGGGGGGGTAGTGCAATACCCGTGGTACACTCGGCTGAGCGCACCACTTTCTGTAGGGCCTTCTTGTCCTGTGCCGTGCTGTTTCCATACCAGGCAGTGATGTTTCCGGTCAGGATGCTCTCTACAGCTCCTGAGTAGAAGGACTGGAGTATCTTCCCCGATACTCTGAACTTCCTTAACTGTCTCAGGTGGTAGAGACGCTGTTTCGCCTTCTTTACTACTGTGCCTATGTGTGTTGACCATGTCAGGTCCTCTGAGATGTGGACCCCCAGGTACTTGAAGCTGCTCACCCTGTCCACGGTAGCCCCGTTTATCATCAGAGGTGTGTGTGTCTCCTGCTGTCCTCTCCTATAATCCACGATCAGTTCCTTGGTTTTGCCAATGTTCAGGAGCAGGCTGTTGTCCTGGCACCAGCGTTCCAGTACCTCCACCTCCTCCCGGTAGGCCTTCTCGTCGTTGTCCGAGATCAGCCCCACCACCACCGTGTCATCCGCGAACTTCACTATGGAGTTGGAGCTGAACTTGGCCACACAGTCGTGTGTGTAGAGTGAGTACAGCAGGGGGCTCAGAACACAGCCCTGGGGGGACCCGATGCTCAGGGTGATGGTGTTGGAGGTCTGACCCCCCACCCTGACCGCCTGGGGTCTTTCGCTCAGAAAGTCCAGTACCCAGGCGCTCAGGGCGGAGCTCAGACCTAGCTCGATCAGCTTGTCCACCAGTCTGGTGGGGACTATGGTGTTGAACGCTGAGCTGTAGTCAATGAACAACAGTCTCACATAGCCCCCCTTCTGACGGTCAAGGTGCGAGAGGGTGCTGTGCAGTACCTGGGAGACCGCGTCGTCGGTGGACCTGTTTGTCCTGTATGCAAATTGCATAGGGTCCATATCACTGGGGAGGGAGGCACAAATGTGGTCCTTGACCAGCCTCTCGAAACATTTCATGACCACAGAGGTGAGTGCCACCGGTCTGTAGTCATTTGGACATGCTGGGGAGGGTTTCTTCGGCACAGGGATGATGGTAGACCTCTTGAAGCAGGCAGGGACCACTGACTCCGCCAGTGATTGATTAAATATGACGGTGAACACAGGGGCCAGCTGGTTGGCACAGGTCTTGAGTATACGTCCTGTTATGCCATCTGGGCCAGCAGCCTTCCTGGTGTTCACCTGCATAAATGCTCTTCTCACACTGTGTTCCGACAACGAGAGAGCGCCCCCCCCCCCCTCGCGGTTGCCCCCCCCCCTCCACAACAGCCGGCGCGCCAGTGACGTCACTAGCCGGAGAGCCAGCAGCGCCACTGTCTACACCAAACCGAGCGTAGAAGGTGTTGAGCTTGTCCGCGAGGGAGGCGTCGTCGCTCCCCATTGACGGGGCGCTGACTTTATAGTCAGTTATTGACTTCAGTCCCTGCCATAATCCTCTTGTGTCGTTTTGTGCCATTTGTGTCTCCAGTTTGTCAGCATATGTCCTCTTAGCAAGTTTGACTGCTTTGCGTAGAGTATAGACTGAAGCCTTATACTCCTCCATGTTTCCTGACTCTCTACCCAGGTTGTAGGCGGTGGTACGAGAGTTCAGAGCTGCTCTAATAGTGCTATCCACCCACGGTTTCTGGTTTGGGAAAATCCGCACCGTTTTCCTGAGGACAATACCATCAGCTATTGTTGTTATGTAGCACACCACTATGTCTGCTAATTCACTGACGTCACTGGCACTTCCTATGAACATATCCCAGTCCGTGTCTGCAAGCACGTCCTTGAGCGTGGCCTCTGATTCGTCGGTCCACTTCTTAGTCTCACGTGACACGACGGCGTCACGTGATCTCTGTTGATATGCCGGAAATAACAAGATGGAGTCATGATCGCTCGAGCTTGTGGACCCCGTTAATGGCGGAGCGGCTACTGCCTTGTAACCCGCTTTGAACGGGGAATAGCAGTGGTCGAGTGTGTTCTTCCCTCTGGTGGAGCAAGCGATGTGTTGGAAAAAGGACGGCATCACTTTCTTCAGGTTGGCCTGGTTGAAATCGCCGGCCACTACCATCGCTGCGTCTGGGTGTTTGATCTGGTGTCTGTTGAGATGATCGTGTAATTCGCCCAGCGCTTTGCCCGTGTTCGCGTGTGGGGGAATATACACGGCAGTCATGACTACTGCTGTGAACTCCCTCGGGAGGTGAAACGGACGACATAGGATAGAAAGATGTTCCAAGTCCGGCGAACACGAGTTTGAGAGGACCTGCACCCCCTCGGGATTAACCCAGGAATTGTTCGTGATGAGGCAGACTCCGCCGCCGATGGTCTTTCCTGAGCCAGCGTTGCGATCTGCACGTAAGACTGTGAAGGCATCCGAGGGAGAGACGCTTTTGTCTGGGGTCGTCGACGTGAGCCATGTCTCTGTGAGACATATGATGTTGATGTCTCTCATCTCCCGTTGGAACCGGACCCTTGCTCTCAGATCATCCATCCTACCCTCCAACGAACGGGCATTCGCCAGAAAGATGGATGGAATTGCTGGGCGGTAAGCAGCTCTTTTTAGTCTCAATCTGATACCTCCTCGTCTTCCTCTGTGTCTTCTCCTGCCGTCGCCTTTGTTCTTTTCTTTGCCGCCATTCTCCCGTCTGATTTCTGCTGGCCATTCTAGGTCAAAAGTGTCTCCAAACTCCTCTTTGAGCCCGGGGTTCAGGTCCATAAGTGTCTGACGGTCGTATGACGTACCCGCCAGTGTTGCTTTAAATAAAAAAGTAGCAAAAACAAACATAATAGCTAAAAGTGAGTACATCGTTGCGGAGCTAAAACCAGAGGCGTCTGACCAGGGTCGCGTCCTCAGTGTATATACTGTATTGCACATCGTTGCGGGCAAGACCACCCGCATTTCATTGTATACCTGTATGCCGTGACAATTAAAACTCTTGACTTGACTTGACTTGATCACCTACAAAAAATGGCAAAACACTCTACAGAGGAACGCCGTTTTTCATAATGAGAGAATACATAATTCTCGATTAGTATCGGCCACAGGCCTTGCTAAGCACACACGACAGCGACCAAACAATCTTTTCTTTTAGGAAAATAAAGTTTCTCCAGCAGTTTTAGCACAACCTCAGCAATCAAGCTAAGGGTTACATCGCATCCCTACCACACAAAAGACACAATGTAGTGCACAACATGTCTGATAGGAGGATGAAAAAGTCCCCAGGGAACCGGGGGGAAACACAATCCTCTTATTTTACCCTTAATACGGCCAGTTAAAACAGGAAAACCTGTTAATATGTGAACACACTGTTCATTGTCATCACAGGCTGAGAAAAGAACATTCTTTTACTCACTTGTCACTAAGCATAGCTTCATAGGTTAGTTACTTTAGTTGTGAGTACACGGTACATATAAACACACATGATGTTTCTCACACAACAACCAGATCATTTTCACATCTGTAACAACAACCCGATTTGCACGGAGAAGCTAACTGCCAGTGACAAAAACAGTTCACACATAACTCGCGTCGTATCCTAAATGCATTGCAGCAACACACGTTTTGGGAAAACATTGTTATTCACAAAACATTTAGAAAAGTAAAACCAGAAGACGTGTTATAAGGTCTGGTCAAACCTTGTCCTACCCAGAACGTAGATCAGCGAAGTGCAGACTCAAGACCCCGTAGACAACACAGCCGATCCTGTGTTGCTCGAACTGGGCAGCGTCGTCGCTCCAACCAGTCGCTACAGTCCTCTTTGTTGACGCAATCCCCGTCCAGGCTCAGGGCAGGGTCGACGAACATCCCCTGTCAAAGATGACGTCGTAGTCAAGAGTGTAAAACATGTTATAATCAAAGCACGTTCAACAGAGTAGCATTAAGCTAACGGTCGCCCCAACCGTCGGTCGCTACCGCCCCTGCTCGCGAGACGCCGACCGAACGGCGCACGCGACCAGAGGGAAGCGCGCGGCGGCGCGCAAGGAGCCGGAGCTACCCCGCGCTGGCCTTGTCCGATAGCAGCAAGCTAATGTTTCCTAGTGATCACAACCGGCTAGCGCCGCAGCTAACAGCTGACTGGCTAACAGTAGGCCCACCTCTGTAGGCCACGCAGTGATCCCAGCAGGCTAACGCCGCAGCTAACAGCTGACTGGTTAACCGTAAGCTAAGCAGCTATCACCTGAACTTTGTACACAATGACATAACACTCACCCAGACAGGCCGCCGTTCTGAAACCCTCCTCACTTTTTAAGAGAAAAGAGAAACAAGATGTCAACACAGCTTTACAACGGTGATTTTACCAACACCCGACGGAATCAGCACAATACCAAACTGGCTTGTGTAGCTGACTTGAACATGGATCTTCCGCTATCGAACATCCATGCACATATCTCCTCGTGAAGGAATACTCTCATTTGGATATGAAAGAAGGGGCTTAACACGGGACAGAGAGATATCCACTCGTCCAGAAAACACAGGGATCACCAGTGTTAATGGTCGCGGCCCACTAGTTAAACTAAAATGGCTTCAGACCAAGGTCTTCTGTCGTCTAGGAGACTGAACAAAGGACCCTAGCCTGGGGCCGGTTTTCATAAACATTGTCAAGTAGCCCCCATAGCACTAACAGACAAGTGAAGCCTGCCAGCAAACATAACTCACCAGAACCAGGAACCCACCGCGTCTCACAACAGCGGCGCGTCCTACAGCCCAGCTGTGCCTTTACCGCAACCAGCACACAGCAAGGACTGCAGTTGGAAAAGCATGTAGCGGCACGAACTCCCAATACGAAAACCGGTGGAGGATTTTTAGAATGATCATCATCTTCCAGACACTCCAGTACGAAGACAATATCGCCGTATTTTCTCGAAAATAGTGAGAGAGAAAATAAAGATATGATGTCAACGTATCCTTGTTTCCCAAAGCTGCTCCTAATTCTTTCTTCCAGCATGGTGTCAAGTGTGGGGATCTACCGAGACACTTCTTCCTTGTGGTGAAAGCGAGAAGGAGGCGAGTGGG
This sequence comes from Notolepis coatsorum, assembly GCF_963971535.1. Taxonomy (NCBI): domain Eukaryota; kingdom Metazoa; phylum Chordata; class Actinopteri; order Aulopiformes; family Paralepididae; genus Notolepis; species Notolepis coatsorum. Next base: position 10,280,622 of record NC_140182.1, read on the forward strand.
TGGCCCCACCCCTGCTTATATGGGTAAACTGATAGGGGTGTGGTCAGACGAATATTGGGATTAAAGGTGCCTTTGTGGTCTTTGTTCAGTGCGCGTGCACATATGCGAGATAGTGCAGACTAGTGATGCCGAGCGAGAGCTAATACGAAACAGAACACCTACAGGACAGAAACACCTACAGGAGAGAAAACACCTACAGGACAGAAAACACCTACAGGACAGAAAACACCTACAGGACAGAAACACCTACAGGACAGAAAACACCTACAGGACAGAACACACCTACAGGACACCTACAGGACAGAAAACACCTACAGGACAGAAACACCTACAGGACAGAAAACACCTACAGGACAGAAAACACCTACAGGACAGAAATCACCTACAGGACAGAAAACACCTACAGGACAGGAAACATATTGTGGCTACAGGACAGAAAACACCTTGTGGCTACAGGACCGAAAAACAACAAGACAGCTCTTAATGCTAAAATTATTACACTCACTGGGCTTAAAAGATCAATACAATTGGATGTCATCCGCATAAAATTGATAAAATATGCCATTAAAACGTTTAATAATCTGGTTTAGGGGAAACATATATAGGGAGAACAGCATTGGCCCTAGCACAGAACCCTGCGGAACCCCACAGGACAGTGGGTTAGTGTAAAGTGTCACAGAACAAGTGACACTCTTGGACAATGACATCCTGAGTCGTTCCTATGTGACCAGTATAATCTTTAAACTGAACTCTGGAGGATAGCTTTATGCTGGCTCTACTTAAAAAACAAATGGAACTGAGCCTTTAAAATCTCCATAAGAAGGGTCTGTTCTTCACAGACCACATGCAGAAAGGGGCCCCTTAAGAATGTGACCTTGAGAGACAGCTCCGAGCGAGACGAGCACAGAGATGAGAGCAGAAGAGAGAACTGGCCTTAAACTACAAAATACATATATGATGTGTGATCAATCAGTGTTTAAAGTATATGAGTACTGTATTGTACATGTATATGTATGTATATCTGTATATATCTGTATATGTATGTGTTAGGCTATGTACTGTATATTACGGCAGTCTGCCTCGTCTTCTTCTCTTACTGTCAGAACGAGAGAGGCCCATGTACGTGCAGAGTTAACCCTTGCAGTAAGGAAGCAGAGCAGACAGGCATACATGTTTAAATGACGTAATGGGGTTTTTCCCAGAAGAAAGTAATCTGTTACTTCTCCAACAAAGAGGCATTCATGTTCTGAGGTAAATGGGGTTTTCCCAGTAGAGGTAATGACAAAAATGGGAGGAGAGCCAGTCCCCACGAGCCGTGCATTGACTGGCTGGTGAAATGACATCACGGTGACAGCGCTGTATTTGGACCAATAAGCAGAAGAGATCTGGGGGCTTTATAAGGGCCAACTGGCGAGAGAAAGGCAGAGATTTTTACACTGACATGGAGAGATAGGAAGAGGCACAAACCGTGCAGAGATGAGATGTTTTGTTCTGTGCTTATTTTAAAACTGAAAGAAGAATGCTGTTAGCCAAGAGGCACAAACCGTGCAGAGATGAGATGTTTTGTTCTGTGCTTATTTTAAAACTGAAAGAAGAATGCTGTTAGCCAAGAGGCACAAACCGTGCAGAGATGAGATGTTTTGTTCTGTGCTTATTTTAAAACTGAAAGAAGAATGCTGTTAGCCAAGAGGCACAAACCGTGCAGAGATGAGATGTTTTGTTCTGTGCTTATTTTAAACTGAATGGAGATCCTGCTGCCAGACATGGGGCACAAGCCGTGCAGAGATGAGATGTTTTGTTCTGTGCATATTTTAACTGAAATGGACACTTTTTCTAATTCAGTCTCTTTTTGTAACTTGCTTTTTCTAATTAAACCTCTCTATAAATATATCCTTTGTAGCCTTTCTTCTGACCAGACGGCCGGGTAAGCATTGAAATGTGTTCTGCATTTGTAACTTCACCCCATGCATTTTTTATTAATGATGTAAAACAATATGTGTAAGTGGCTTTATCCCTAGCTATAATGGGGATATAACTATAAGTATGGCTTTAATACGTTAGAGTAAAAGAAGACCTATGCTTATGCATTAAGGCAAATAGAAGTATGGCTTTAATACGTTAGAGTAAAAGAAGACCTATGCTTATGCATTAAGGCAAATAGAAGTATGGCTTTAATACCTTAGACGGATTAGGGAAATGGACCTCCTCTGAATATAGAGAGTCCTTCCCAGTGCAAATATAAATTAAAAGATTCCGCAACTGCAATCACTCGACCTAAGGTCGATGACTGACGGGGGTCGGAACGGTGCGTTCGCTGTTTCTTGTCGGCCAGTGATAACAACAACATTTTATAGACTCGTTTGGTTCTGCGTGTCAGCCACAAACAGGACGCTGTTTGGTGTCAAGATGGGCAGACCAATGAGTTATGAAGTTATCGATCTGACCTAAGATGGAGCGTGAGCATTCAACATGGCGTCCCTGGCGTGGGCATTTATACTAACCAAAATAAGTGCTAAAACGGCCGAAGAAGACAGGACTACTGTCAAAAAGATGGGTGTTGTTTGCGGGTTCCGGTGTCTCTGTGTCCAGACTGACTCTGTCTTGTGTGGGACCGCGACCGTCTGAATCACTGCAGGGTTGGACGGTCGGTTCCGCAGGAGGAGGAGGAGGGGGAGGACAGGAGGGGCCGGGGAGTGCAAACAATGATTACGTGTTAGGACAGTGGTAATACTTATTAAACGGGGAAGTAATATCATCAAGCTTTCAAATGAGCAGTATTACAGACCATTCCTCACAAATGAGGACGGGATGGTGGTGACGGTGGCGTAATATCAAAGTATGTTTATTATAGGCCTATAAGAGTTCTCCTAGACAATATATTTGGTTTATTCCAAACAAGAAGAGATTAACAACTCTTCATGATTACATGTCAGGTGTCTCTGGAGTAGAATTAGTTACAGATTTGAGTCAACCTTACTCAAGATTGGTCTTATCGGCAGAACCTCTCCAACCAAGACTCTTCCTAATGTTCGAGATCTGGAACACTGGTGACGTAGATGGTCTGCAGAGCGCAGCAGACAGCCAAAAGTATATTGGTAAAAAATCTATCAGGAACAAGAGAGGGTTGATAAGTAACGACTTGAAGTGGCGTTTACTCATGACTAAAAAGTTACGTAATGTTTTCTTACAGTCAAAAAAAGAAAGGATCACGCTTAGAGTATATTTTTGTGATTGCGGTAAAAAGGTTTACTCATGACTAAAAAGTTACGTAATGTTTTCTTACAGTCAAAAAAAGAAAGGATCACGCTTAGAGTATATTTTTGTGATTGCGGTAAAAAGGTTTACTCATGACTAAAAAGTTACGTAATGTTTTCTTACAGTCAAAAAAAAGAAAGGATCACGCTTAGAGTATATTTTTGTGATTGCGGTAAAAAGGTTTACTCATGACTAAAAAGTTACGTAATGTTTTCTTACAGTCAAAAAAAGAAAGGATCACGCTTAGAGTATATTTTTGTGATTGCGGTAAAAAGGTTTACTCATGACTAAAAAGTTACGTAATGTTTTCTTACAGTCAAAAAAAAGAAAGGATCACGCTTAGAGTATATTTTTGTGATTGCGGTAAAAAGGTTTACTCATGACTAAAAAGTTACGTAATGTTTTCTTACAGTCAAAAAAAAAGAAAGGATCACGCTTAGAGTATATTTTTGTGATTGCGGTAAAAAGGTTTACTCATGACTAAAAAGTTACGTAATGTTTTCTTACAGTCAAAAAAAGAAAGGATCACGCTTAGAGTATATTTTTGTGATTGCGGTAAAAAGGTTTACTCATGACTAAAAAGTTACGTAATGTTTTCTTACAGTCAAAAAAAGAAAGGATCACGCTTAGAGTATATTTTTGTGATTGCGGTAAAAAGGTTTACTCATGACTAAAAAGTTACGTAATGTTTTCTTACAGTCAAAAAAAAGAAAGGATCACGCTTAGAGTATATTTTTGTGATTGCGGTAAAAAGGTTTACTCATGACTAAAAAGTTACGTAATGTTTTCTTACAGTCAAAAAAAGAAAGGATCACGCTTAGAGTATATTTTTGTGATTGCGGTAAAAAGGTTTACTCATGACTAAAAAGTTACGTAATGTTTTCTTACAGTCAAAAAAAGAAAGGATCACGCTTAGAGTATATTTTTGTGATTGCGGTAAAAAGGTTTACTCATGACTAAAAAGTTACGTAATGTTTTCTTACAGTCAAAAAAAGAAAGGATCACGCTTAGAGTATATTTTTGTGATTGCGGTAAAAAGGTTTACTCATGACTAAAAAGTTACGTAATGTTTTCTTACAGTCAAAAAAAAGAAAGGATCACGCTTAGAGTATATTTTTGTGATTACTGTGAAAGTTCTGCTGGGTGAAGTTGCAATGCAAAAATCACTTTCATGCTTTGTTCACAGAAAGGCGAGGGCTACCTAGTCCGGAGACACTTTGTAAGGAGCGGAGTGTGTATGTGAAGCGAGCCAAAACGGCCGTTCACAGAAAGGCGAGGGCTACCTAGTCCGGAGACACTTTGTAAAGAGCGGAGTGTGTATGTGAAGCGAGCCAAAACGGCCGTTCACAGAAAGGCGAGGGCTACCTAGTCCGGAGACACTTTGTAAAGAGCGGAGTGTGTATGTGAAGCGAGCCAAAACGGCCGTTCACAGAAAGGCGAGGGCTACCTAGTCCGGAGACACTTTGTAGAGAGCGGAGTGTGTATGTGAAGCGAGCCAAAACGGCCGTTCACAGAAAGGCGAAGGCTACCTAGTCCGGAGACACTTTGTAAAGAGCGGAGTGTGTATGTGAAGCGAGCCAAAACGGCCGTTCACAGAAAGGCGAGGGCTACCTAGTCCGGAGACACTTTGTAAAGAGCGGAGTGTGTATGTGAAGCGAGCCAAAACGGCCGTTCACAGAAAGGCGAGGGCTCCCTAGCCCAGGAGATGCTAGCTCGGGAGGAGCTGGCACGCCCAAAGCTAACTCAGGAGAAGCTAACACCAGAGAAGCTAGCTCAGGAGGAGCTAGCACAAGAGAAGCTAGCTCAGGAGAAGCTAGCACCAGAGAAGCTAGCTCAGGAGGAGCTAGCACAAGAGAAGCTAGCTCAGGAGGAGCTAGCACAAGAGAAGCTAGCTCAGGAGAAGCTAGCACCAGAGAAGCTAGCTCAGGAGGAGCTAGCACAAGAGAAGCTAGCTCAGGAGGAGCTAGCACGAGAGAAGCTAGCTCAGGAGAAGCTAACACCAGAGAAGCTAGCTCAGGAGGAGCTAGCACAAGAGAAGCTAGCTCAGGAGGAGCTAGCACAAGAGAAGCTAGCTCAGGAGAAGCTAGCTCAGGAGGAGCTGGCACGACCAACGCTAGCTCAGAAGAAGCTAGCTCAGGAGGAGCTGGCACGACCAACGCTAGCTCAGAAGCTAGCCCAGGAGATGCTAGCTCGGGAGGAGCTGGCACGCCAAAAGCTAGCTCAGGAGGAGCTAGCACAAGAGAAGCTGGCTCAGGAGGAGCTAGCACAAGCAAAGCTAGCTCAGGAGAAGCTAGCACAAGAGAAGCTAGCTCAGGAGGAGCTAGCACAAGAGAAGCTAGCTCAGGAGGAGCTAGCACAAGAGAAGCTAGCTCAGGAGAAGCTAGCACCAGAGAAGCTAGCTCAGGAGGAGCTAGCACAAGAGAAGCTAGCTCAGGAGGAGCTAGCACGAGAGAAGCTAGCTCAGGAGGAGCTAGCACAAGAGAAGCTAGCTCAGGAGGAGCTAGCACAAGAGAAGCTAGCTCAGGAGAAGCTAGCTCAGGAGGAGCTGGCACGACCAACGCTAGCTCAGAAGAAGCTAGCTCAGGAGGAGCTGGCACGACCAACGCTAGCTCAGAAGCTAGCCCAGGAGATGCTAGCTCGGGAGGAGCTGGCACGCCAAAAGCTAGCTCAGGAGGAGCTAGCACAAGAGAAGCTGGCTCAGGAGGAGCTAGCACAAGCAAAGCTAGCTCAGGAGAAGCTAGCACAAGAGAAGCTAGCTCAGGAGGAGCTAGCACAAGAGAAGCTAGCTCAGGAGGAGCTAGCACAAGAGAAGCTAGCTCAGGAGAAGCTAGCACCAGAGAAGCTAGCTCAGGAGGAGCTAGCACAAGAGAAGCTAGCTCAGGAGGAGCTAGCACGAGAGAAGCTAGCTCAGGAGAAGCTAACACCAGAGAAGCTAGCTCAGGAGGAGCTAGCACAAGAGAAGCTAGCTCAGGAGGAGCTAGCACAAGAGAAGCTAGCTCAGGAGAAGCTAGCTCAGGAGGAGCTGGCACGACCAACGCTAGCTCAGAAGAAGCTAGCTCAGGAGGAGCTGGCACGACCAACGCTAGCTCAGAAGCTAGCCCAGGAGATGCTAGCTCGGGAGGAGCTGGCACGCCAAAAGCTAGCTCAGGAGGAGCTAGCACAAGAGAAGCTAGCTCCGGAGGAGCTGGCACGACCAACGCTAGCTCAGAAGGAGCTAGCCCAGGAGATGCTAGCTCGGGAGGAGCTGGCACGCCAAAAGCTAGCTCAGGAGGAGCTAGCACAAGAGAAGCTGGCTCAGGAGGAGCTAGCACAAGCAAAGCTAGCTCAGGAGAAGCTAGCACAAGAGAAGCTAGCTCAGGAGGAGCTAGCACAAGAGAAGCTAGCTCAGGAGGAGCTGGCACGCCCAAAGCTAGCTCAGGAGAAGCTAGCACAAGAGAAGCTAGCTCAGGAGGAGCTAGCACAAGAGAAGCTAGCTCAGGAGGAGCTGGCACGCCCAAAGCTAGCTCAGGAGAAGCTAGCACAAGAGAAGCTAGCTCAGGAGGAGCTAGCACAAGAGAAGCTAGCTCAGGAGGAGCTGGCACAAGTGCCGGCTGTGCAGCAAGCAGTAAGTGGCACAGAAAATAAACCTTACGGTTGTGACCAGTGTGGAAAGAGCTTCAAGACGAAGCGTCACCTTAAACTACACCACATGGTACACACGGGAGAGAAACCTTACTGCTGTGACCAGTGTGGAAAGAGCTTCAAGGCGAAGCGTTACCTTAAACGACACCACTTGGTACACACAGGAGAGAAACCTTACTGTTGTGCCCAGTGTGACATGAGCTTCAAGACGAAGACACATCTTAAAAGTCACCACGTGGTACACACAGGAGAGAAACCTTACTGCTGTAACCAGTGTGACAGTAGCTTCAAGAGAAAGGCAGAACTTGACCAACACCACACGGTACACACAGAGGGGAAACCTTACTGCTGTGACCAGTGTGGCATGAGCTTCAAGACGAAGAAACATCTTAAAAGTCACCACGTGGTACACACAGGAGAGAAACCTTACGGCTGTAACCAGTGTGACATTAGCTTCAAGAGAAAGGCAGAGCTTAAACGACACCACTTGGTACACACAGGAGAGAAACCTTACTGCTGTGCCCAGTGTGGAAAGATCTTCAAAACGAAGGGGGAGCTTAAAAGTCACCACGTGGTACACACAGAAGAGAAACCTTACTGCTGTGACCAGTGTGGGAAGACCTTCAAGACGAAGGCAGACCTTAAACAACACCACACGGTACACACAGAGGGGAGACCTTACTGCTGTGACCAGTGTGGAAGTAGCTTCAAGACGAAGGATCACCTTAGACGTCACCACGTGGTACACACGGAAAATAAACCTTACGGGTGCGTCCAGTGTGAGAAGGCCTTCAAGAAGAAGGGAGAGCTTAAAAATCACTGTACGGTACACACACGAGAGAGACCTTACTGCTGTGACCAGTGTGGGAAGAGCTTCAAGGCGAAGCGTTACCTTAAACTACACCACATGGTACACACAGGAGAGAGACCATATTACTGTGACCAGTGTTACATGAGCTTCCGGAACCTGCCAGGGCTTAAGAGACACAGACGGCGGAGGCAGCCATGCAAGGTGCCAACCTGCTTAACGGGGGCAGTAAGGGGTGATGTGTCTCGCTCAAGAACACTGCGACGCACTATCAAAGACGAGTGTGGAAATGGAAAGAACCAAGGGGACGATGGAGTCATTCTTCCTCTTTGTGAGGCGCCAGGCTCCACCTCAAAACGAGTATCTCCCTCCACTGACCTAGAGGCGTTCAACTCTCTAGACGAGTACCTAAAGGCCAAAAACATCAATTATGAGCACTGTTCCATTTTCTATGGCCCAGAAGAGGAGGATGGTGACATTCAGATGAAAGATCAGAACCCGAGGCCACAGATGACACCTTCAGGTGAAACTGAGTCTGAGCCTGAACAGGATGGGGAGCTAAATACCTCTGAAACTGAACACAGTTCTGATTACTCAACATATTGAGTAATAGCTCAAGAGAAGCTAGCACAAGGAAACGCTAGCTCACCAAAGGGGCTTCAAAGGCCCAGATGGTGGAAAGGCTGATCCCACAGGTGCGAGACGGGAGCATGTCTCTCAGTGTTGCAGCCGAATCAGTCATGAATGGAACACCCATGCAGGGATCATGCTTTCTGCTTGAAAGGCTATTCGGAGGAGTCCCAGGGGGTAACCTACTGGCAGCCCGATGCGCAGCGTGGTCACAAGACCAGCTACGTATCGAGTGTAGGCTGTATGACCAAGTCATGATGCTATCTGACAAAAGGGGGGGGGGGGCCTCCCAGGAGCCTCCCCCGGAAACAACCAGGGAGAGAACAAGGAAGTGGAACCGGCGTAATAATACAGGCTGGTGTTATCAGCAGGAGCGGAGTCTATAAGAGGCTACATAGCTTGAATCTACAAGCTGGCTAACTAGCCGGAGCTAATACCAGACATAAACAGTAACCAACTACCCAGTCTGGACCGAGACAAGCACAACACAGGGTAGACCCCCTGTGCAAGAAGGAAGTGGACGGAAACAACAGTCCGAAGGGTCTGTGGACAATGTGCGCTGGTAAGGGGGACAAGACCCGAACCAGTACTATCGAGACGAAGAGCAGGCTGAAATAGCCATTGCAAAATAGGAGCGAATAGCAGGCTAACGAGCCATTGCTAAAAGGACGAGGCTACTCACATGATCAGACAGGTATATGATAACCTTGGACATGCCGGAAGTAAGAGGATGTTGGTATACCTGAGAACTAACAACATTCTCATACCTAAAGCCAAACAAAGAGCGATAACAGTCCGAAAGGCCTGTGAACAATGTGCGCTGGTAAAGGTGCGCTGGTAAAGGGACAAAACCTGAACCAGTGCCACACTGACTCCGGGGGGGGGGGGCTGTCCCACGGAGTCAGTGGACGACGCAGCGAATGGCAAGAAGGAATATACTGACTCAGGTCAGAAATCGGAAATGGAGGAAGACCGGGATAGGTCAAGCTCCAGAGCATCCTCAGGGTCCTCATCTAGACCTCCTAGACCTCCCAGACCTCCTAGACCTCCCAGACCGGACAGAGAGACATCGGCCTGGACCCAGGTTACAGGGCGACGAGAGCCCTGAATGGACCTGAAAGAGAGAAAAGAAATGAGTCCTCTGTGGACTGTATCTGTGATGTCCTGCGAGGCCTACGGACAGGGTCACAAGACCAGGCCAACCACACTTCAATAGAGGACTGCTGCTACATTTCTCGGGAACCCGAGGGGGTCGCCCGAGAAGTGACAAATCAACCTACCTCAAACTGTGGGAGAGATCCAAGAGGTCAGAGGGGGTGACCCCAAGATGACCAAGGTGACCAAGGTGACCAAGATAACCAAGGTGACCAAGGTGACCAAGATGACCAAGATGACCAAGATGACCAAGATGACCAAGATGACCAAGATGACAGAGGGGGTGACCCCAAGATGACCAAGATGACCAAGGTGACCAAGACGACAACAGCCTGGGTGCATCGGCCGGGAACAACAGATGCAAGTCTTCCCGCCGGATACCAAGCAACAACGTGACCCCTATCCTGTCGAGCCGTCCAGCCAGGGAACAACAGATGCAAGTCTTCCCGCCGGCTACCAGGGTAACAAGGTACCAAGATGGCAGAGGGGGTGTGGAGAGTCACAGCCACGTGACCCCACAATCGCCATCTCGTCCCCCAGTACAGACGCTATTAAGACAATGGAAAATGACCGACCAGGATGACAGAGGGGGTGTAAAGTGTCACAGAACAAGTGACACTCTTGGACAATGACATCCTGAGTCGTTCCTATGTGACCAGTATAATCTTTAAACTGAACTCTGGAGGATAGCTTTATGCTGGCTCTACTTAAAAAACAAATGGAACTGAGCCTTTAAAATCTCCATAAGAAGGGTCTGTTCTTCACAGACCACATGCAGAAAGGGGCCCCTTAAGAATGTGACCTTGAGAGACAGCTCCGAGCGAGACGAGCACAGAGATGAGAGCAGAAGAGAGAACTGGCCTTAAACTACAAAATACATATATGATGTGTGATCAATCAGTGTTTAAAGTATATGAGTACTGTATTGTACATGTATATGTATGTATATCTGTATATATCTGTATATGTATGTGTTAGGCTATGTACTGTATATTACGGCAGTCTGCCTCGTCTTCTTCTCTTACTGTCAGAACGAGAGAGGCCCATGTACGTGCAGAGTTAACCCTTGCAGTAAGGAAGCAGAGCAGACAGGCATACATGTTTAAATGACGTAATGGGGTTTTTCCCAGAAGAAAGTAATCTGTTACTTCTCCAACAAAGAGGCATTCATGTTCTGAGGTAAATGGGGTTTTCCCAGTAGAGGTAATGACAAAAATGGGAGGAGAGCCAGTCCCCACGAGCCGTGCATTGACTGGCTGGTGAAATGACATCACGGTGACAGCGCTGTATTTGGACCAATAAGCAGAAGAGATCTGGGGGCTTTATAAGGGCCAACTGGCGAGAGAAAGGCAGAGATTTTTACACTGACATGGAGAGATAGGAAGAGGCACAAACCGTGCAGAGATGAGATGTTTTGTTCTGTGCTTATTTTAAAACTGAAAGAAGAATGCTGTTAGCCAAGAGGCACAAACCGTGCAGAGATGAGATGTTTTGTTCTGTGCTTATTTTAAAACTGAAAGAAGAATGCTGTTAGCCAAGAGGCACAAACCGTGCAGAGATGAGATGTTTTGTTCTGTGCTTATTTTAAAACTGAAAGAAGAATGCTGTTAGCCAAGAGGCACAAACCGTGCAGAGATGAGATGTTTTGTTCTGTGCTTATTTTAAACTGAATGGAGATCCTGCTGCCAGACATGGGGCACAAGCCGTGCAGAGATGAGATGTTTTGTTCTGTGCATATTTTAACTGAAATGGACACTTTTTCTAATTCAGTCTCTTTTTGTAACTTGCTTTTTCTAATTAAACCTCTCTATAAATATATCCTTTGTAGCCTTTCTTCTGACCAGACGGCCGGGTAAGCATTGAAATGTGTTCTGCATTTGTAACTTCACCCCATGCATTTTTTATTAATGATGTAAAACAATATGTGTAAGTGGCTTTATCCCTAGCTATAATGGGGATATAACTATAAGTATGGCTTTAATACGTTAGAGTAAAAGAAGACCTATGCTTATGCATTAAGGCAAATAGAAGTATGGCTTTAATACGTTAGAGTAAAAGAAGACCTATGCTTATGCATTAAGGCAAATAGAAGTATGGCTTTAATACCTTAGACGGATTAGGGAAATGGACCTCCTCTGAATATAGAGAGTCCTTCCCAGTGCAAATATAAATTAAAAGATTCCGCAACTGCAATCACTCGACCTAAGGTCGATGACTGACGGGGGTCGGAACGGTGCGTTCGCTGTTTCTTGTCGGCCAGTGATAACAACAACATTTTATAGACTCGTTTGGTTCTGCGTGTCAGCCACAAACAGGACGCTGTTTGGTGTCAAGATGGGCAGACCAATGAGTTATGAAGTTATCGATCTGACCTAAGATGGAGCGTGAGCATTCAACAGTTAGAGTCCGACATGAACTGACCCACTGACACAGAAAAGGTTCTATCAGCTAGGTAAGATGAGAACCATCTCAGTGCTGACCCAGAGATCCCAAACACATCATTGAGCCTACGCACCATAACCACATGATCAACCGTGTCAAAGGCTGCGCTGAGGTCCAATAAAACTAATAAGGTGTGTTTACCATCATCTGCAGCCATTACAATGTCATTGGTAACCTTAAGAAGGGCTGTTTCGGTGGAATGAATCTTCCGAAAGCCTGATTGGAATGGGTCATGCAGATCAGGCACGTGCACACATAGAGGCCAAGGGGTGCCTGAGCACCTGCCTTTTTGAGCCTCATCAAAAAAGTGCCCTTTTTGAAAAAAAATAAAAATAATTTTTTTTTTACCGTTACGCATATAGACTGCCCTTCCAACTGAAAAATGTCAGGATATAATCAAAATATTAGGTAAAGAGAGAGATGGCCCATATTCCATTGCAGTTTGCACGGCCTCCTCAGCGTGCCTCTCCGCGGACCTATATATTTTATGCATAGCGTGGGTGGTGATGATGATGATGATAGAAACCGCTGTTGAATGCTGGTATTACACTCATTGAGGGACACGAAGAAGTCAAGTCCGATGGGATTTGGGAATCTCAAATACAAATCGGGATTGGAATAAAAAATGCATTTATATTAAACAATACAGAATATACAGCACTTCTTGGGGTCTGTAGGGTAAGCACTTATTCCCTCCCCCCTGAACATTTATGGAGATGTATGGGCCTTTTAAGTCAGTGATAAAAGTGTCTTTCAAGGATAAGTGAGCTCCTGCACTGATTATTATAGTTCAATATTCAATATTTGATCACCAAAAAAACCCATAAAGCATAAAAAGGGGGCTCGGTTTATATATACACACAAGTGTAGTGCCCTTTTCAGCCTTTGAGCACCTGCCCCTCTAAAGTCCTGTGCACGTCCCTGCCTGCAGGGGTGGTAGTGCAATACCCGTGGTACGCTCGGCTGAGCGCACCACTCTCTGTAGGGCCTTCTTGTCCTGTGCCGTTTCCATACCAGGCAGTGATGTTTCCAGTCAAGATGCTCTCTACAGCTCCAGAGTAGAAGGACTGGAGTATCTTCCCAGATACTCTGAACTTCCTTAACTGTCTCAGGTGGTAGAGGCGCTGCTTCGCCTTCTTTACGACTGAGTCTATGTGTGTTGTCCATGTCAGGTCCTCTGAGATGTGGACCCCCAGGTACTTAAAGCTGCTCACCCTGTCCCCGGTGGCCCCGTTTATCCTCAGTGGTGTGTGTGTCTCCTGCTGTCCTCTCCTATAATCCACGATCAGCTCCTTGGTTTTACCAATGTTCAGGAGCAGGCTGTTGTTGTGCTTAGTTGTGCTTAGTATCACATAGTTCAATATTCAATATTTGATCACCAAACCCCCCCCAAAAGCATAAAAAGGCCCCTCCCACCCAAAAATGTTCAATGTCCCAATGTTCAGGAGCAGGCTGTTGTTGTGCTTAGTTGTGCTTAGTATCACATAGTTCAATATTCAATATTTGATCACCAAACCCCCCCCAAAAGCATAAAAAGGCCCCTCCCACCCAAAAAGGCCCCCCAAAAATAGCACAGGCCCAGTGCCCTTTTCAGCCTTTGAGCACCTGCCCCTCTAAAGTCCTGTGCACGTCCCTGCGTCCTACGCCAACTACACTGGCTTCCCATTAAACACAGCATAGACTACAAGATCCTCCTCCATACATTCAAGGCCATCCACAACCTCGCCCCTCCATACCTGTCCGACCTCCTCCACATCAACATTCCCACCCAGTCCCTCAGGTCTGCCTCCTCCATCAACCTGACCGTCCCCCCAGCCCGTCTGTCCCCATGGGGTCAAGGGCCTTCAGCCTTTTAATTGTTGTACGGCGACCTTGAGTGTCTTGAAAGGCGCCTTATAAATAAAATGTATTATTATTATTATTATTATTATTATAAAGACATATGGTCAGGCACTCTACTACTGGCCCCTGAGCAGCTAACACTGGAGCGGTTAAAGCTGAGGTGCCTTGCTCAAGGGCACAGCGAGCAGGCACGTGCACACATAGAGCCCAACGGGTGCACAAGCACCTGCCCTTTTGTGCCTCATAAAAAAGTGCCCTTTTTATGCCAATTATTTTTACCATATTTTCTTTTTTACCTCCATATAGAGAGAGTGATCTGCAATCTGCTTGGGTTGGGGGTGCAATTCCTAACAGGCTCAACCATATGGATAAACGTTCCCATATTATGTGCAAACTAAAAACAGATATTACATTACATTACACAAACTACAAACAGATATTACATTACATTACACAAACTAAAAACAGATATTACATTACATTACACAAACTACAAACAGATATTACATTACATTACACAAACTAATGCACCACCTTTGGCTGATAGTTCAGTTCAGTAATTTTTTATTTCGGGCTTTCGACACATAACAACGGTCATTCCATAAATCACCACACTTTTACCAGCTGCTATTGCAGCATTGTCCAATTGTCCGAAAAGGGCTGAAGGGAGAAGCACTAGGCTTGTCGGGCCCTACCCCTGAAGACTTACGCTTAAAAAAAAACATTTTTTTTTTACATACATACATAGTAGATACATATAGTACACATTTCAGTACACACATATAGTACACATTACAGTACACATTACAGTATAGTATACCTGCAGTATATAATAGTATATATAATAGTATATAGTACATAATAGTGTATACAGCACATATATAATTTGATGTGAGATATAAAGTACATGATATATACAATACAATATAGTACCATAATATAATAGTACATACTGCAAATATAGTTCAATATAATATACAAATGAATTATAATATGATTATATAATGTGATATGATATAGCGCACAATACAGTATCATACGTATTTATTATTATTATTAATTGTTTTAAATATGCCATTAAAGCTCTTCTTCCCTTCTGTAATAGATTT
>NC_140182.1:10300483-10324379 GCF_963971535.1 Notolepis coatsorum
ATAGTATATGTTTACAGTAGAAGTACAGTATAGTATATTTTTTACAGTAGAAGTACAGTATATTATCTTTTTACAGTATATATACAGTATATTATCTGTTTACAGTAGAAGTACAGTATAGTATATGTTTACAGTAGAAGTACTGTATATTATCTGTGTACAGTAAAACGTACAGTATGGTATCTGTTTACTAACCAAGCTAACCTGAACCAAGCTAACCTAAACCAAGCTAAGCTGAAGCAAGCTAACCTGAACCAAGCTAAACTGAACCAAGCTAAGCTTAACCAAGCTAACCTGAACCAAGCTAACCTGAACCAAGCTAACCTAAACCAAGCTTAGCTGAACCGAGCTAACCTGAACCAAGCTTACCTGAAACAAGCTAAGCTGAATAAGCTAACCTGAACCAAGCTTACCTGAAATAGTCGCTGCAGTCACACAGGAGGGCCTTGTGGGCATTCAACTCAGTGCTGTTGACTTTAATAACCACATCACAGAGCCTTCCCTCCAGACGCAGCTCATTAAGGATTGTACAGGACATTGTTTCCTTTTCCATGTGGGGATTTTAAATTGTATCTACAGAATATATTCAAGCTTACAGACAAGTAGCCGGAAACAACAAGTGAGATCTTCACTTGTCTTCTGAGATCTGAGAATTGTTGAATATATACTCTACACAAATGTTCTAGAATGTTTGATTATGACATCATACTGTGACATCACAAATGTTCTAGAATGTTCTATTATGACATCATACAGTGCCATCACGAATGTTCTAGAATGTTTGATTATGACATCATACTGTGACATCACAAATGTTCTAGAATGTTCTATTATGACATCACAAATGTTCTAGAATGTTCTATTATGACATCATACTGTGACATCCAGTGATGGGAATATTTTTCAGTAACGAGTAAACGGATTACTCTTACAATATTAATAACGCTGTTACCGTTACTGCCAAAAAATGCGGTGCGTTACTATGATTGAAGCTGTTTTTTTCATCAGACAGATCTCTGCGCTGAGAAGCAATACTTTTTTCCTTGGTTAGTGGGCAGTGCGCGATTGGCTGAGGTTGAGTAAAATGTCATGGTAAGCCAATCAGAGGTAGAGGTGGGCGGGTGTTCGAAATAATCCAGAGGCTGACACACAGCGGCAACACAAGCGACTCAGTCAACGACAGACCGCGGTTCTGTGTACGCTTTGATAGTTTGTTTGGCGAGCCCAAATAATCCAAAACTAATCCAACGAACAACACAAGCGAGCAGTCAACGACAGACAGTCCATGAGCATTTTTTGTTCACTCTTGTGTTAGTTGTGTTGCAGCGCAGGGCACTACAGTAGTGGAGGCTACAGCCTTATCAACAGTGATGCACTTCCTGGTTTAATAGCACAGTCTTCAGGTGCTCATATATATATATATATGTATGTCATGCATGTCTTAAATGTCACGATTAGATTCGTTTAGATGATTAGATTAGATTCTTATATCTGTATGTTGTGTATGTCATAAATGTCATGAATTGAAAATGGGGGACCTTGATGTAAACAAGACGAAGGTCTCTCTGGTCTGCATCCCCTTAACAATTGTGTGTATTGAGCTGTACTGTACTGTACCCATTCTGCAATCTGTTCATTAAAATGTTCAATCAATCAGTATATATTTGTTATTTATTTTTGGTATAGTGCTTAACAAGCATAATTTAATGTTGCCCAGTTGTGGCCTGTTGAGGGCAATACATATCAAAAGTTCCAAAACATCTATTGTGTTTGTATTTGTATGATCCACTATATAAACATAGTAATTATAATATCTACATACATGACATTTGATTGGAGGCTAGTCTCACTTTGTCCCACAGCAACATTAAAATAGTTTAGATTTGTGTATGTTGTTTATGTAAAAATTGTACTTGAAAGTAACACAATAGTTACTTTCTGAAGTAACTAGTTACTTTTATAATTTGTAACTGAGTAAGTAATTTAGTTACTTTTTGGAAGAAGTAACTAGTAACTGTAACTAGTTACTTTTTAAAAGTAACTTGCCCAACACTGGTGACATCACAACGGAACATGTTTGAGTACCATTTGAATAATTTAAATAATATGTTGACATTAAAAAAAGAACAAATAAAATGGAAAAAGAAACTACATAAAACAATGATACACATTATAATAAAATATTTAAGTAAAATGTATAGAAATAAAGAAAAATAAGACAATGAAATAAAGATAATAATTCATTTAAAAGCTATTTTAAAGAGGTAAGTTTTGAGCAGTGCCAACCGAGTCTGCTGTCCTAACAGACTTGGGGTCTGTAGGGTAAGCACTTATTCCCTCCGCCCTGAACATTTATGGAGATGTATGGGCCTTTTAAGTCAGTGGTAAAAGTGTCTTTCAAGGATAAGTGAGCTCCTGCACTGATTATTATAGTTCAATATTCAATATTTGATCACCAAACCCCCCCCAAAAGCATAAAAAGGCCCCTCCCGCCCAAAAAGGGCCCCCAAAAATAGCACAGGCCCAGTGCCCTTTTCAGCCTTTGAGCACCTGCCCCTCTAAAGTCCTGTGCACGTCCCTGATGCAGATTATGGGTTTCTAGAACCATGAGAAGCTGCTCAGCTACAGCCATTTTCTCCAGCACCTTGGACAGCAGAGGTAGTTTGGAGATTGGTCTATAATTCTCAGGAAGAGTGGGGTCTAGGTTAGCCTTTTTTGAAAGAGGTTGAACTATGGCATGTTTAAAATGGCTAGGGACAGAACCTGATGCCAGAGAGCGGTTAATTATTGACAAAATTGTGGGACCAATTGAGTCAAGGACCTCTAAAATCAGGGATGAAGGAACAGCATCAAGGGGATTAGAATAGGGTTTAGTTAGGCGGTTAGGTGGCCGAGCGGAGATTGCGTTCGTCACCAGCCCCGGAGCTGTGAGCTGGATTCGCCTGTTCGAATCCAGCTCACAGCTCCGGGGTTGTCACCAGCTTGGCTGGCCGTCTGCACTGATACAATTGGCTGTATCAGAGGGTGGGAGAAGCTGGCGGGGTGGGTCCGGGTCGTTGTAAACAGCGACTCCTACAGTTCGGTCGGGGCGCCTGCTAAGCGCGGATTGGACGTGAGGGGGATAGTGTGGTCCTCCCACACGCTACGCCAGGGATCGGCAATAGGCGGCCCGCGGGCCGACATTGGCCCGCCAGCAATAATTTCTGGCCCGTCAGATTATTTTGAGAATATGATATTTATTTTACACGCAGGAAATATTCACTCGGGACGCCAGGGTGTCTTTTATTGTGAAGCTGTATCTATCTACCGGTAGTCATCAATAGCACTATAGCCAATTGAAATGCTAGAAATGGTCACGTGGACTGGGAGAACCAATGGAATAGTCCCTAACGAACTTTCACTTCCGCGTTTGAGATGGAGCGAGTAACAAAATGTGTTAAAAAACAAAACAAACATCTTTGGATAGGGAAATGCAACAGGGAAATATAACGCTTCTTTTAATAAACAGGAGCCATACTTAAAATACGGGTTTATTGCAACAGGTCGGTGATTCTTGCGTGCCGAGCCGAAAACAAAATTACAAACATCTCAAAACAAACTGGTCAGACTACTGCTTGACCTTACTCCTAGAACCCACCTCACCCCTGCCCACTTTGACAACCTAGGATGGCTTAGAGTAGACGACAGAGTACAGCAACTTGCAATGGGCCTGGTCTACAAGATACACTACACGACCAAGGTACCCATGTACATGTCAAAATACTTCCCAAAGGTCAGTGAATACCACGATCACAACACCAGAGGGAGCTCCACAAATCATGTTAAACCCAGATTCGGCTCAAATAAGGGACTAAACACGTTTCGCAATTATGCCACATCAATGTGGAACGCCCTACCCAAAGCTGTAAAGGAATGTGGATCACTACCCACTTTCAAAACCTCTCTCAAGGGACACCTACGGGAGACTGCAATTCAACACTGGCCCCTGTAAATATCCTAACCCAACCCCCTCCAATGTACAGTCATTTACCTAGTATGGTTTTGTCAATAGTCCAATGTACAATTTTGTTTGTTTGTACAGTGTCTCCCCCCCCCCCCCCCCCCCTCAATGTACAGTTTTGCTTGTATATACAGTGTGCCCCCCCCCCCCAACCACCTCCAATGTAGATTACCCAGTATGGTTGTCAATATCCCAGTGTACCCAACCCCCCCCACCCAACCTCCTCCAATGTACAGTTTCTACGTCAAATGTATATACTCCCTTTTCCTGACTCCTTCTGTATCACAAACAGTACTGTATTTGCAAATCTGGTATGTCATAAATGTATAGATGTAGCAGTACTGACTATCTGTATGTCATGTATGTCATATATGTCCTGATGAATTGAAAATGGGGGACCCTGATGTAAACAAGACGAAAGTCTTTCTCTGGTCTGCATCCCCTTAACAATTGTGTGTATTGAGCTGTACTGTATTGTACCCATTCTGCAATCTGTTAATAAAGTTTTCAATCAATCAATCAATCAGTCCTCTCTGCATAATATGTGGCGACAACAACAACGAGGAAATGGTTGTTATTACAACTGTGTTCAAGTTGGCAGATAAAGTAGCTGCATTCAACGCCAATCTGGAATTGGAGGGCGGCGAGTGGATATGTGACATGTTTCAAACATTAGCAGGGATTTTGGAGGACTGAACAACAAACAAGGTATGGTGAGTCGTGTTTTCATGCATTCTGTCTTCTGATCTGTTCATCACCCGCCGCGGTGATCTGCAACAGCTGATCTGCTGTTCATGAATGAATGAATGAAAACTTTATTTAACAGATTGCAGAATGGGTACAATACAGTACGGCGCAATACACACAATTGTTAAGCTGATCTGCAACAGCTGAGAGCTGTTCATGAATGAATGGATGAGTGAGAACTTTGTTTGGCGGATTGCAGAGTGGGTGCAGTGCAGTGCGGCGCAGTGCACACGGTTGTTGGGGGGATGCAGACCAGAGAAAAACGTTTGTCTTTTTTCAATATCAGTATATTAAATTAGCCATTGTTTTTGATCCTGGCCCGCCAAGCAACGGCTTGGGGAAAATCTGGCCCGCGGCAAAACCTAATTGGCGACCCCTGCGCTACGCCCTCTCAATGAGAATCCGCGCTGCCAGGTGAAAAGAAGCGGTGATTGGCTGGACGTGTGTCGGAGGAAGCACGTGGTAGCCTCCACTCTCCCAGATGATCTGACTGTGGGGGTAAGTGCGCAGCGATCAGGAAGGGGCTGGGAATTGGCATACGACTAACATTGGGATGGGAGAAAATCGGAGGAAAATGGAGGGGGAAAAAGACAAAAAAAAAAAAAAATAATAATAGGGTTTAGTTTTGTGCAGCACTATAGAAACCTGCTCTAAGGTGACTGGAGATAACGAGTCTAGCAGCGTGAGAGGAGGAGAGACAGTGGTAGGAAGGCTGTCAGAAAGGGATGAGGGGTAGATGCCTGCTCTAACACCACTGACCTTATCCACAAAATAATTCAAAAAGTTATTACAGTCAGTATAAGAAAATACAGGTACACATGGAGGCACAGGAGCAACAAAACCCTTGAATGTCCCTTGTTGGATGAGATTAGATTAGCACAAGAAAAGAATATAGCAGTTCTTGCATCCCTTATCATGTCATTCAACTGGATCCAAAGCTCTTTGAGATGTAACCTGTGGACTTCCAAGCTTGGATGCTTTCCATAAACGCTCCGTCTTTCTACACTGACATCTAAAACTGCGGATAGACTCATTGAACCAGGGAGGCAGGTTTGGATTTACAAGGAGCAACTATGTCCAAAATAGTGGAACATTGGTCATGAAAAGACTGCACAAGGGACTCTAACTCATTGCAATTGGACAGAACATCAGAGTCAAATAATGTTGAAAATGTATCTGCAGAGTTTTGATTAATTATACGTCTGTGCGTCATCTGGTTATGAGGGAGCACATCAGAGTTAAAACAAACATAAAAAAGTATACACTTAAGGTCACTCAGATGGAAATCCTGGAGGTTGCCATTTTTAATGTTTAACCCATGTGAGAAAACTAAATCAAAAGTATGCCCAGCTACACGAGTATAGGACCCGAAATATGCTGAACAAAATAAAAAGAGTCAGTAATCGTGAGAAAATCTGACAATAATAATAATAAACTTTATTTGTACAGCACCTTTCATACAATAAAATGAGCACAAAATTGGCAGATCAAGAGCAATGCATAAAGTGCAGACATACAATAAGTATAAAACAAGCATAAAATAGATAGCAGCAAAATAGACAAAGTCAAGGTAAATCACATCGTTTTTCACATTAGGATCTAACATCGTAATAGGCCTACTAATGGCAATATCACTGTATGTTGAGAAAGCATTTGATATATATATTGAATATATTGGCCCTATTTATTCTACACACCCTCTCCAGATTTGGAACATGCTGCATGCAGTATGGGTCAGGGCACTCCATCACAAACCCAGTTACCTTTGTTAAAACTAGGGGTGTAACAATGCGACCTCACAACGATTCGATTCGATTACAATTATTCAGGCAACGATTCAATGCATCATGAAATCTCTTCATTTGACCACGATTCGATTCGATTAACTTTCGATTTATTTTCTATCAGTTAATTCCCCAAAACATTTTGAATACACAAATGTGGCTGCAGGGGGAACTGATTCAATCAGCATGAATGGACTATAGGTCAATAAAAACAATACACACACATTTTTTTATTTTATTTTTTATTTCGATTCATTTATATTATAATCGATTCTAACATATTCAAATCGATGCATTTCGATTAATCGATGCATCTTTACACCCCTAGTTAAAACGAATGGCATGTTTTCTGAACCCTTCCAACTCTTTCGATCCACACGGCAGGGATGTCTGGTATCGCCAGCTATCTTTTGTTTTAGCCTTAGAACCGCTTGCTTGCGCTATCGGAGCTGAGAGGGAAATGACCAGCACTGCCATATTATGTGGTTATGGTTTTAAAGCTAACCTTTACGCAGATGACATTCTTCTAACATTATCAAATCCCAGACATTCAACCCCACGTGTTATGAAAGAGCATGTGGATTATTGACATAATTTAGTATAATAAAGATATGATCTCAAACCCCCGCCAACAACCAGGTCAATGCTCTGGTTACATGGTGAAATCCTCTTGATCATCTCGATCTCAGCAACCAGGACAAACACGGAACCTCAGGATAAACATTAGGTCTCCAATGAATACAATAACTGAGTTAAAATGAACTATGCATCGGGGAGGATATCTTTGTCATTATGGGGCAAAGGTTCAAGGAGGTTGCCGGCTTATTTTCAGGTTTCTTGTGGAGGGATACAAATATATTTAATGGATGAATAATACATGTACTATTATCTGGCATATAATGCAAGATATATATTGTCATGGGGCAACAAAAATGGGGGCAGGATAGGTAAATGGGAGGAAAGAAATATTGTTATCACATAATCAATAACCTTGCCAGCACTAGGCTAAATTGAAGACAGAGATAGATAGAGATAGATAAATAGGTCATACATGTAGGTATGCATTTGGTTATGTGGGTGGATAGATTTGTAGGCAGGTGGGTGGGTGGTTATGTATTATTATGTATGCAGTATACAGTATATACATGTATGTACTGTGTGTATGCATGTTTGTATTAACACGTATCTTTTGAATGTATTCTGGTATTTTATAATATGTATATATTTTTTATTTTATAAAACAGGGGGAGTTCTCGATAAGCCTCTAGGCTTCTAACTTCTCCTTCACAATGGTTATAACTTATTATGTATTGTTTTTACTTTTGTTTAACTGTGTTAATAAATAAATACAAAAAAAATACAAAATTATGTCCAATATGGAACAACCCCATGTTAATACCCTAGGCTCCGTTCCCCATACTGTATGAACTTTGACCTCTGTTGCCTAGACTCAATTTATACCAACCTACTGCTATCACTGTCTACAACTGCCCTACACTGTCATCATAGTAATCACAACTACCTGCCTCATACTATAATCTACCCATATAACTGTATGATAGCATGTACAATAGTGCTGTATATACTGTATATGGGTTTATCAAGAGGTACATAGAAGGATTATATGCAGGTATATTCAGACATTATATATATATGTCCGGCAGCGTGGCTACATGAGTAGAGCTCTGGACTCATGATCGGAAGATCACCGGTTCGAGCCCCGGTCAAGGCTGCTGTCGGAAAGTGGTGTTGTTGTCCAGCAGGGGGCACTCTGTCCTCTGGACTTGTCAGTAACAATGCTCCTGTTACGGTGATAGGGACACCGTACAGCTGCGAGTGCCGTCATTCGGATGAGACGCTAAACCGAGGTCCTGACTAAATCTCTGTCGTTAAAGAACCCAGGGTGCCTATCGTAAAGAGTAGGGGGTTCCCCGACGTTCCTGGCCAAATTCCCTATCAGGTCTCTGACATCAAGGCCACCTAATCACCCCCCCCCCCCCCCTCCCCCCTTAATTGGCTGACATCAATCCCTGTCTCCTGAGCCATTGTGTAGTGTGATGTGTGCCGGGTGCCAGTGTATGGCAGCCATTGAGCCTGTGTAGCCCAAGGTTGTGGGAGGGATCTGGGGTCACGTGGAGTGTGTTATACGATATAACGTCTAACTTGACTGTTTCAGCCAGAATCAAGATATTTGCATGCCATTGTATAATCCTTTTTACATATCTGTAGACTAGATACTATATCTATATCTGTACATATCCCTTACCTACTCTTACTAGTTACGCTGCTGGCCAGTATGACCTACTACCATAGTGTCTTTATACCTGTATACCTGTATACCTGTATACCGGGATCCTTGCGAGCACGGGGAGAACATGCAAACTCCACACAGAAAGGCCCGGGAGATACCCCACCTGGGTACCTGGCATCATGGAAACCTGGTCCCCAAGCGGGAATCGAACCCTGGACCTTCTTGCTGTGAGGCGACAGTGTTAACCACTACACTGCCGTGCAAATTAGTACTACTGAGTAACAGTGCTAATCAGATGTATGTACAGAGTTGTAGTATCAATATGTGCAGTGATACAGGAGTTGTATGGGTTGTATGCAGGTGTATAAGTATGCTAGCTGCGGACAGACAACACACACACGGACAAAACCATCCTCTCTGTGGTACGTTTCGTGCCTGCAGAGAGAAACATCTTTATCCACGCAAACTGCTCCGTACACTCTCTCTCCCTCTTTCCCCTCTCTCTCTCTCTCTCTCTCTCCCTCTCTCCCATCCCCTCCCCCTCCCACTCTCTCTCCCTCTTTCCCCTCTCTCCCTCTCTCTCTCTCTCCCTCTCTCCCATCCCCTCCCCCTCCCACTCTCTCTCCCTCTTTCCCCCCTCTCTCTCCCTCTCTCTATCTATCTCTCTCTCCCGTCCTCCCCCCACTCTCCATCTCTCCACCTCTCCCCCCTCTCTCTCTCCATCTCTCCCTCTCTCTATCTCTCTCTCTCTCTCTCTCTCTCCCTCTCTCTCTCTCTCCCTCTCTCCCATCCCCTCCCCCCCACTCTCTCTCCCTCGTTCCCCCCTCTCTCTCCCTCTCTCTCTCCCCCCCCCACTCTCTCTCTCTCCACCTCTCCCCCCCTCTCTCTCTCCACCTCTCCCCCCCCACTCTCTCTCCCTCGTTCCCCCCTCTCTCTCCCTCTCTCTCTCCCCCCCCCACTCTCTCTCTCTCCACCTCTTTCCCCCCTCTCTCTCCCTCTCTCTATCTATCTCTCTCTCCCTCTCTCTCTCCCGTCCCCTCCCCCCCCACTCTCCATCTCTCCACCTCTCCCCCCCTCTCTCTCCATCTCTCTCTCTCTCTCTCTCTCTCTCTCTCTATCTATCTCTCTCTCCCTCTCTCTCTCCCGTCCCCTCCCCCCCCACTCTCCATCCCCCCCTCTCTCCCCCCCCCTCTCCATCTCTCTCTCTCTCTCTCTCCCTCCTCTCTCCACCACCGCCTCCCTCCGTCCCCCACTCTCCGTCACTCTCCTCGGTGTTCTCTCAGGTCACTCGCACGGCCCTCCGACGTTCCCGCTCGTACGTCAAGTCACCCGACAGTCCCGCTCCGAACGACCAAAGGGATCAAAGGAGCGAGTGTGTTGGACTCTGAGAATGTGTGCGTTTGTTTGTTTGTGTGTTTGTCTGTGTGTGTGTGTGTGTGTGAACAATGGGAGTACTGAAGCCCGTTCCCCTAGCGATGCCTGTCTGACTACGAGGGGCGGAGCCTCAGAACTGTATTATACTGTAGACCACAACATTCTCAGACCTGAAGGAATCTCCCTGCTGGGATCCCCCTTAGTGCACTGTGTTACCCCCCCCCCCCCCCCCTTTTCACACACACACACACACACACACACACACACACACACACACACACACACACACACACACACACACACACACACACACACACACACACACACACACACACACACACACACACACACACACACACACACACACACACACACACACACACACACACACACACACACACACACACACACACATTCCACCACCACCACCATCACCACGTTCACCGGCAGCCGTGGTGCCACCTCCACCACCACGCCACGCTCTGGCCCTGTTTGGGGATATTGGATAATTAACCTTGAGGCCCCCCCCCCTCCACCCCCCCCCCCCCCCCCACCCCCCGAGCGACATAAAGAGATTAGTGACCCTGGCTTGATTGTGCGTGATGAGAATAGACCCGCTGAACAGAATAGACTCATGAAGGAGTCCATAAGATCTCATTACCCGCAGAGGAAATTAATTCATCCCATCCTCTAAAGCTGCATTGTTCTCCACGGTTCAACCTCCTGCCCTGCACCCTTCTCCTCTCCTCTCTTCTCTCCTCTCTCCTCTCCTCCCCTGTGCCCTTCTCCTCTCCTCTCTCCTCTCCTCCCCTGTGCCCTTCTCCTCTCCTCTCTCCTCTCCTCCTCCTCTCCTCCCCTGTGCCCTTCTCCTCTCCTCTCTCCTCTCCTCCCCTTTGCCCTTCTCCTCTCCTCTCTCCTCTCCTCCTCCTCCTCCGCCGTGAACTCTCATTTCGCACCTTGCGTTTGAGCGCAAGAAGAAGACATCCAATGTGATCACAGTCTTATCGTTGGGGAATTCTCAGCTCACAGTATGCCTGATGGTTCCGGAATGTTGAGCCCCCAGCCTGCCTTGCTTATGTCACAGATTTCCTGCTATTTTAATTATTAATAATTTCTTAAGAGGCCGCTAAGTGGTGTAGTGGGCAAGGCGCTCGCCACCAATGCAGGAGACGCTGGGTTCGAGCCCAGCTCTCCGCATTGCTATCAGCTTGGCTGGTTGTTCATACTAACACAATTGGCAGTGTTAGGGGGTGGGAAAGCTGATGGGTGGGGATCGGACGTTGTGGACAGCGACTCCTACAGGTCGCTTGGTGCGCAGCAGAATCAGGAAGCGACGGGGGCGGCGTGTCCCTCCCACTCAGACCCCCGCCGCTGAGAGATCGCGCTGTGCAGGTGAAAAGATGCGACTGCTGCTTCCTCGAGTACCGGAGGGGACACGTGATGCAAGGCTTCGTCCACATTGCAGCCGGCTTGTGGGAGGCATGGCCTAACAGCGTTCGAGACAGGGGAGGGTAGAATTGGACGATACGAAATTGGGATGGGAGAAAAATAGAAACTGGGAGAAAAAAGTAGATAAAAAAAATAAAAAATTTCTTAAGCTAGCACGAAGGTACTGGTATCATATGGTAGTAGACATCTTGAGGAATCCAAAGGTACCACCCCTGTCATGCTAGCTTACTGGGCAAAATGGTATATCTTTAAAACTCCCAAAGTTAAGCTACGTTAAACTAGCTTAAGCATTTTCAAAGGGGTTCCTTGACGTCTCACCGCAAGATATCTGAATGAACACGGTCTCAATAGAACCACACAGGACTCCTCTTTACAGCCAGGCTGATGTCTGCGGGCCACATGCAGAACCTGAAGGCGAGAGGTTCAGAATCCTGGTGGCGGTTGGAGCCCATGGCGTTAATGAGTTATGCCTCATTAAGCCTCCAACCTCTGGGTTGTTTTTCACTTTATCAATTAATTAAAAACAAGACTAGGCAAGCCTTGCTAAGCCTAGTTAAGCCTAGTTAAGGCGGACCTGGACACATGCCAGTGAGGATAAATGAGTGTGGAGCGTTAAGGTCAGAGATGCTCTACACCTGCGTGACGAGTGAACGTGACGTTAACGGAGGTCAGAAGTGTTCTACATTTACATTTAGTAATTTAGCTGACGCTTTTATCCAAAGCAACATACAAGTTCTGTGTACGACAAGTCAGCAGGAAGGGCACAGCTCTATCAGCTGAGTAACAATGTTCATCAAAGTGTTGCGTGCTACAGTGTAGGTTAGTATATTAGGACTGGCAGTAAGGTTAGTTAGGGTTAGATTTATTTTATTTATTTAGATAATGGTTGAAGAAGTGCGTCTTTAGTCGATGGCGAAAGATTGGACGGGTTTTGGCTGTCCTAACTGGGGTGGGTAGCAGAGCATGTGTGCGGCGCGGGGAGTGGAGCGGGTGGTTTTGAAATGAGCGACGGAGTGGGTTTTAAAATGGGTGGGCACGACTTCCGGAGCGAGAGATCTCCTCCGCTCCAAGCCGCTCTGGGCCGCTCACACAGAAACTGATGTAATATACATGTAGTACAATGCCAAAACAACAGGTGGCGATGTACAAACATGAAGGCCATTTTCAACCAATGAGAAGGGTGAACCGTCACTCACATCCTGCTAAGTCCAAAGTAGAATCCGCCATCTTTAAATCACCGGGTGACTGAACGCAACATTTATTTTCAGTGAGAAACAAAGTCCAATAAAAAAAAAAAATTATACATTCACTGTGTTCTGCCTCATTTATTGATGAAACGAAACGAAACCAACATCAACACAATGCACCACCAAGAGCGGAGAGTTTATGTCTCTCAAAAAGCGAGAGACTGTTGTTGTTGTTAGCTTACACGCTAACGTGAATAGGATCGACCATAGCATTGTGGCTAGGCTAGCTACCATATCTTAGTTGAATGGATAAACGTTATTTAACATTGCAGAATGGGTACAATACAATACGGCTCAATACAAACAATTGTTAAGGGGCCCAGGGGGTGCAGACTGTTGTAGTTTGGTCAAATCAAGCTAATTTACATCATGCTCCAAAAAAAAATATTCTGCTGAGCGAGCTGTGGAGCGGGGAGCGCTTGATTCGTAAATGAAGGTGAGCGACTTGGGGGGGCGGGCCAACATGAGCGAATGAGAGCGGAACCAGACGTCTAGCGCGAAGAGCGGATTTCTCGAGCGCTCCGCTCACATGCTCTGGTGGGCAGTTCATTCCACCATTGTGGGGCAAGGACTGAGAATAGGCGACTTCTCTTTGATGACCCTCCCGGAGCTCGGATAGGAGTGGGTCTGAGGCGGCCAGAAGATGCAGAGCGTAAGGGTCTTGAGGGTGTGTAGTTAGAGACCATTGACCGGAGGTAGGCGGGAGCGGTTCCCTTTGCCGCACGGTATGCCAGGTCGAGGGCCTTGAAGCGGATTCGTGCAGCAATGGGGAGCCAACACCTGCCTGACAAGTGAACGTGACGTTAACGGAGGTCAGAGGTGCATAGAGTGATGCTCTATGTTTTATGATGTCTGTCCATCAAAATCAGGGACCATGATGGAAATAAGTGCTTGCACTTTCTCATCCCTTGGATGCTGTCTTTTTACTCCACAATAAAAATCATTATCAATTGAAAATGGGGGACCCTGGTGTAAACAAGACGAAAGTCTTTCTCTGGTCTGCATCCCCTTAACAATTGTGTGTATTGAGCCGTATGACAAGTGAACGTGACGCGTACGTCTCGCTTTATTTTGCTCAACCAGAGTTGCTGTTTTGTTCATGTGGTTCACTATTATACAGATTATGCTATTTTCAGGACTTTGTGCAGATTCACTGCGGTATGACGCCTTCTGCAGGCAACGACACTGACACGAGTGACAACAGGGAGTGACAACAGGGAGTCGGTCACGCAGTCAGTCAGTCGGTCGGTCAGTCAGTCAGTCAGTCAGTCAGTCACTAAGTCAGTCACTAAGTCAGTCACTAAGTCAGTCACTAAGTCAGTCAGTCAGTCAGTCAGTCAGTCAGTCAGTCACTAAGTCAGTCACTAAGTCAGTCACTGAGTCAGTCAGTCAGTCAGTCAGTCAGTCAGTCAGTCAGTCAGTCAGTCAGTCAGTCAGTCAGTCAGTCAGTCAGTCAGCGTGTGTGTGTGTGTGTGCCGTACAGACTTGTGTGTGTGTGCCGTACAGACATGTGTGTGTGTGTGCCGTACAGACATGTGTGTGTGTGTGCCGTACAGACTTGTGTGTGTGTGTGTGTGTGTGTGCCGTACATACTTGTGTGTGTGTGTGTGTGCCGTACAGACTTGTGTGTGTGTGTGTGTGTGTGTGTGTGTGTGTGTGTGTGTGTGTGTGTGTGTGTGTGTGTGTGTGTGTGTGTGTGTGTGTGTGTGTGTGTGTGTCGTACAGACGTGTGTGTGTGTGTGTGTGTGTGTGTGTGTGTGTGTGTGTGTGTGTGTGTGTGTGTGTGTGTGTGTGTGTGTGTGTGTGTGTGTGTGTGTGTGTCACATTGTGTCTGATGCGGTACGGAACATATCACCATCTAGTGCAACAATGTACAAACATGCCAGAGTGAAACCAGAGTGGTTTGGCCTTACCAACGATGTTTTTGCTAACATACCAAATACACCGGACGTTGTTTTTGTTGACACCAGCCACAGAGAGGTGCTGGTCATAGAAGTAGGCTGTACCTTTGATCTGTACATGGACCAGGCCTTCCGGGACAAGTATATCAAATACCAACCACTGCTCAGTGTGGTGGCTGACCTTGGGTATAGGTGTAGATATGGTGTACTTGTGTTCGGAAGTCTTGGCCATGTACACAAATCCACCATGACCGGTCTGAGAATTGCTGCAATGTCTAAAAGAAAAGCCAAACAAATTGCCAAATATTGCTCTGTCTCAGCTATTATTGGCAGCTTAGCTACGTGGAGAAGGAGGTGCTATGTGTACCCTTAAGTGTTCAGTGCTGCTTGGCCCCGATACATTTGATTCCCTGTTTATGTAATATAATTTGTGGAACCAAATAAAGTATTAAAATGTGTGTGTGTGTGTGTGTGTGTGTGTGTGTGTGTGTGTGTGTGTGTGTGTGTGTGTGTGTGTGTGTGTGTGTGTGTGTGTGTGTGTGTGTGTGTGTGTGTGTGTGTGTGTGTGTGTGTGTGTGTGTGTGTGCGTGTGCCTCATACTGTATCCAGACTGCAGCCTCTGCTGTCCAGATGGAGGCCAATTGATTTATGTTATGACAATTGAACTCATTTGAACCATGTGACCTCTCTCTTCCCCTCACCCTCTCTCTCTTTCTGTCTCTTCCCCTCACCCTCTCTCTCTTTCTGTCTCTTCCCCTCACCTTCTCTCTCTCTTTTTGTATCTTCCCCTCACCCTCTCTTCCCCTCACCCTCTCTCTCTTTCTGTCTCTTCCCCTCACCCTCTCTCTCTCTTCCCCTCACCCTCTCTCTCTCTTCCCCTCACCTTCTCTCTCTTTCTGTCTCTTCCCCTCACCCTCTCTCTCTTTCTGTCTCTTCCCCTCTCTCTCTCTCTCTCTCTTCCCCTCACCCTCTCTCTCTTCCCCTCACCATCCCTCTCTCTCTCTCTTCCGCTCACCCTCGCTCTCTCTCTTCCCCTCACCACCCCTCTCTCTCTCTCCCCCTCACCCTCTCTTCCCCTCTCCCTCTCTCTCTTCCCCTCACCATCCCTCTCTCTCTCTCTCTTCCCCTCACCATCCCTCTCTCTCTCTCTCTTCCCCTCACCATCCCTCTCTCTCTCTCTTCCCCTCACCCTCTCTCTCTTCCCCTCACCCTCGCGCTCTCTCTTCCCCTCACCCTCCCTCTCTCTCTCTCCCCCTCACCCTCTCTTCCCCTCTCCCTCTCTCTCTTCCCCTCACCATCCCTCTCTCTCTCTCCCCCTCACCCTCTCTTCCCCTCTCCCTCTCTCTTCCCCTCACCCTCTCTCTCCCTCTCTCTCTCTTCCCCTCTCCCTCTCTCTCTTCCCCTCACCCTCTCTCCCTTCCCCCCACCCTCTCTCTCTTCCCCTCACCCTCTCTCTCTCTCTTCCCCTCACCCTCTCTCTCTTCCCCTCACCCCCTATCTCTCTCTCTCCCTCTCTCTCTTACCCTCTCCCTTCCTCTCTCTCTCAGCAACTGGAGACAGGGACAATAAAACAGAGTAGGTAAACGGGAGAGAGAGCTCTACAATAAAACAGAGTAGGTAAACGGGAGAGAGCGCTACAATAAAACAGAGTAGGAAAACGGGAGAGAGCTCTACAATAAAACAGAGTAGGTAAACGGGAGAGAGAGCTCTACAATAAAACAGAGTAGGTGAACGGGAGAGAGCTCTACAATAAAACAGAGTAGGTGACCGGGAGAGAGAGCTCTACAATAAAACAGAGTAGGTGACCGGGAGAGAGAGCTCTACAATAAAACAGAGTAGGTGACCGGGAGAGAGAGCTCTACAATAAAACAGAGTGGGTGACCTGGAGAGAGCTCTACAATAAAACAGAGTAGGTAAACGGGAGAGAGCTCTACAATAAAACAGAGTGGGTGACCTGGAGAGAGCTCTACAATAAAACAGAGTAGGTGACCGGGAGAGAGAGAGCTCTACATTAAAACAGAGTAGGTAAACGGGAGAGAGCGCTACAATAAAACAGAGTAGGTAAACGGGAGAGAGCTCTACAATAAAACAGAGTAGGTGAACGGGAGAGAGCTCTACAATAAAACAGAGTAGGTGAACGGGAGAGAGCTCTACATTAAAACAGAGTAGGTGACCTGGAGAGAGCTCTACAATAAAACAGAGTAGGTAAACGGGAGAGAGCTCTACAATAAAACAGAGTAGGTAAACGGGAGAGAGCTCTACAATAAAACAGAGTAGGTAAACGGGAGAGAGCTCTACAATAAAACAGAGTAGGTAAACGGGAGAGAGCTCTACAATAAAACAGAGTAGGTAAACGGGAGAGAGAGAGCTCTACAATAAAACAGAGTAGGTGACCGGGAGAGAGCTCTACATTAAAACAGAGTAGGTAAACGGGAGAGAGCTCTACAATAAAACAGAGTAGGTAAACGGGAGAGAGCTCTACAATAAAACAGAGTAGGTAAACGGGAGAGAGCTCTACAATAAAACAGAGTAGGTAAACGGGAGAGAGCTCTACAATAAAGCAGAGTAGGTGAACGGGAGAGAGCTCTACAATAAAACAGAGTAGGTAAACGGGAGAGAGCTCTACAATAAAACAGAGTAGGTAAACGGGAGAGAGCTCTACATTAAAACAGAGTAGGTGAACGGGAGAGAGCTCTACAATAAAACAGAGTAGGTGAACGGGAGAGAGCTCTACAATAAAACAGAGTAGGTAAACAGGAGAGAGCTCTACAATAAAACAGAGTAGGTAAACGGGAGAGAGCTCTACATTAAAACAGAGTAGGTGAACGGGAGAGAGCTCTACAATAAAACAGAGTAGGTGAACGGGAGAGAGCTCTACAATAAAACAGAGTAGGTAAACGGGAGAGAGCTCTACATTAAAACAGAGTAGGTGAACGGGAGAGAGCTCTACATTAAAACAGAGTAGGTAAACGGCAGAGAGCTCTACAATAAAACAGAGTAGGTAAACGGGAGAGAGCTCTACATTAAAACAGAGTAGGTGAACGGGAGAGAGCTCTACATTAAAACAGAGTAGGTAAACAGGAGAGAGCTCTACAATAAAACAGAGTAGGTAAACGGGAGAGAGCTCTACAATAAAACAGAGTAGGTGAACGGGAGAGAGCTCTACAATAAAACAGAGTAGGTAAACGGGAGAGAGCGCTACATTAAAACAGAGTAGGTAAACGGGAGAGAGCTCTACATTAAAACAGAGTAGGTCAACGGGAGAGAGCTCTACATTAAAACAGAGTAGGTAAACGGGAGAGAGCGCTACAATAAAACAGAGTAGGTAAACGGGAGATAGCTCTACAATAAAACAGAGTAGGTAAACGGGAGATAGCTCTACAATAAAACAGAGTAGGTAAACGGGAGAGAGCTCTACAATAAAACAGAGTAGGTAAACGGGAGAGAGCTCTACAATAAAACAGAGTAGGTAAACGGGAGAGAGCTCTACATTAAAACAGAGTAGGTAAACGGGAGAGAGAGCTACAATAAAACAGAGTAGGTAAACGGGAGAGAGCTCTACAATAAAACAGAGTAGGTGACCTGGAGAGAGAGAGCTCTACAATAAAACAGAGTAGGTGACCTGGAGAGAGAGAGCTCTACAATAAAACAGAGTAGGTAAACGGGAGAGAGCTCTACATTAAAACAGAGTAGGTGAACGGGAGAGAGAGCTCTACAATAAAACAGAGTAGGTAAACGGGAGAGAGCTCTACAATAAAACAGAGTAGGTGACCTGGAGAAAGAGCGCTACAATAAAACAGAGTATTTTTTGACAGGTTTAGGAACCACTGCCATAGAAAAATTGTAAAATACACATCAAAATAATTGCTCACAAGACCAGAACGTTCCCCGTTAACTTTAACAGATGTCTTTGCTGCCGGAGAGAAGCTCCAAGTGGTGACCGAATGCAAATACCTTGGAATCATCCGAGGCCGCAACCTCATGTTAAAAAAAAAACGGGTCAAAAAAGTCACGAGAACAGTCAAATTCAATTATATACTGTATCTAACTTCCGATACGTCAGAAACTGTCTGAACATTGAAGCAGCAACACTGTACTCCAATAATGCCATCATCATGTCACACCTTACGTACTGTATATTACCAGCTGGACCCCAGACCTGCAAAACAACTCTAGCACTAGCACCCATTCAATCTGCATACAAACAGGCTCCTCTGACGGTTCTGGACCAGAAACCTATCCGTCACCACCACCACTGCAATATCCTGGACAAGCATGCCCTCTTGAGCTGGCACAACAGAATCAAACTAACCGATGCCAGTCTGGTCTTCAAAATCCTCCATGGTCTAGGGCCCACCCCCTACTTTCCGATTTTTTTCACCCACAGCAGCAATAAGTTCACCAGAACTGTTGTACCGGGTGCGACTTGGCTGTTCCATTAGGGAAAAGTACATTTTAGCCAATCAGCCCTCTCTCCATGTGAGAGCTGCCAAGACCTGGAACTCCATTCCAAGTTACATCCGCAATATAGAGAAACACACAGATCATTCAAACACACTTTCAAAACATGGTTAAGAAATAACTACACGTGTGTGAAACACAACAGCCCTGCATAACTCTCACCCCATATGCTTGCCTGTACCTAATATGTAGAATTATTGTTTGTTTGTACATTGTTTGCACATGGCTGATGTAAATATGTTTGCATGATGTGTTTTTAACCTGTTCTTAATTACCTGTATGCCATATATGGTATGCTTTTTTTTTTTTTTTTTTGCTGCTGCTGCGTTTTAACACCAGGCAACAGTTGAACATTTGCTTTGGCTACACTGTCTCACACATTTACTTTATGTTCATTAACCCTTTTCCCACCAATAACGTTGTACGACGGGTTTCAAGTTCATGCGAATTCTGCCAATAACGGCGTACGACGTGATTCTGATCATAATTTCATATTTTCGCCATGGTATTCATATTTCACTCACGGAGCCTTGTCAGATGCTGCGGGACTCAGCACAACTCTGCAACGCTTCAATACTGCCACCTGGTGGCTGATCGGCGAGTTGCCAAACCGGAAATGCCCGTTGCAGCTCGGTCCGTCCCCAAATTCCGTCCGGCCACTCGTTTATTGTTGCGGGACTCAATACATACACCGTGGATATGGATCTTTGCCATAACTCAATAATCTACATGATTTGGGCGTGTATTAGTAATATACAAACCGGAAATGGATCGCCTAGATCCCCACCACATAACTGGGATCTGTTTGCTCCACTCTCATCGCCCAACGGTACGAGGAGACTGACGTGAGTTTCAGCGTTTTTGTTTATCATTTTCGATACAAACTGCTCTGATCAATATATCACCCATACTACATGAAGCATCTAATGACTATCACGGAATTATAAATGACCCCCCCCCCCCCTCCGTTCACCCGCGCATGATCAGTCATAACCCTTAGGACCATGTACAGTTGAAATTTTTAATATAGCATCGATCGGTATCAAACTGCATTTGATGATCTAATATATGCATTTGTGCCTATATCTCACGTTCTGGGAAATACTGCAGAAAATGATAAAAACATATTTATACTCTAGACGGTATTTTCGTATGAATGTGTGAATGAAAAAGTAAAACGTTCCTACATCCTGAACGATAGGTAATCGATGTTGAATGAGCCATAGTAATGTCAATTTAGCAATACAATTTAAAAAGTTATAGCCCTGCAAAGAAGGTAAACATCTCCATAGACTTACAGTACTGGCAGAGATCAAACAGCGATGGATATAAGCGTGGCAGAGAATGGGTTAATGTGTGCTGTCCCTGTTCAAATACAGTCTAAACTGAAACTGAAACTTCAGCAGTAGCATGTTCGAAAAATTCTATGGAGAATTTTTGAAGGCTGAAATGTCATGTGATTGGGGGAGGCAAAGGAGACACTTCATTATCTTTTTTTATTTTTTTTTAATCTTTTTCCTCCTCCTTTTTCCTCCGTTTTTTCTCCCATCCCAATGTTAGTCGTTATGCCTATTCCCAATCCCCTTCCTGGTCGCTGCGCACTTACCCCCCACAGTCAGATCATCTGGGAGAGTGGAGGCTACCACGTGCTTCCTCCGACACATGTGTAGCCAATCAACCGCTTCTTTTCACCTGGCAGCGCGGACTCTCACTGAGAGGGTGTAACGTGTGGAAGGATCACACTACCTCCCTCCAGATCCTTCCCTCGCTGAGCAGGCGCCCCGACCGAACTGTAGGAGTCGCTGTTTATAACGACCAGGACCCACCCACCAGCTTTCCCACCCTCTAACACTGCCAATTGTGTTAGTGTGAACGACCAGCCAAGCTGGTAGCAACGCCGAGAGCTGGGCTCGAACCCAGCATCTCCTGCGTTAGTGGCGAGCGCCTTGCCACACACTGCGCCACTTACCCGCCCGGAGACACTTTATTCTATAAGAATCAGTGTTGACTGCGGCCAAAGAGAACATTTCGTGGAGATAGGGCCACGGGTGCTCGTCTCGTCTGTCCACGCCGACCGTTTCGTCCTCTCATCACTCGTACTATCATTTGTGGCCGTCTTCTGTAGCTCGTCACTCTGACTGTCTATTCTTCTGATAGCAGGTGTTTAATCAAAGATCCCCGCTTTCTAGTCTTGCACAAGGACCAATCAGCATGGGTATATGGGCGGGTTAATTTTCCATCGATGGGGATTTGATTGGCTGTTTTTAAATAAAGCGCGGCCGCGGGATTAATAACGTTTTAACGTTAGTTCGGCCAGAGAAACAAATATATTAATTAAAATAGTTGGACCTGCGAGATTTGTACTTTGTACTTTGTAGGTCTGCATTTTAAATGTAAGGAGTAAAAGTATGTTTTTTTCCCCTCTGAAATGTAATTGAGTAAAAGTACAAGTATACAAACCTAACAATAGTCGAGTAAAGTACAAATCCCCCAAAACAGTACTTATAAGTATTGTAACGAAGTACAATTACTCAAGTACTTTACACCCCTGGCTAATGGGGACTCGGGACTCTGGCTCTTAATTCTTTGGCGACTCGGACTCGGACTAGAACACCGGGGACTCGAGACTCGACTCGGACTCGAGATTTTAGTGACTCGACTGCAACACTGTGAAGAGGTGCCGGTTTGAGTTACGGCCACAGGTACAGACGCAGCGGAGAGCAGACCGTGTCGGTTCTCTGGCACGCAGGGCGGTCTTATCGTGAAGATACTCTCGCCACACTAGCTGGCTCCAGATCAGTGGTAGAAGCGAGCCGGCCGGGGCAGATACTCTCGCCACACTAGCTGGCTCCAGATCAGTGGTAGAAGCGAGCCGGGGACAGATGTGAGCGTGGAGTATATAGAACGCTCGGGCCAACAGACACACACACACACACGGCGCGCGTCACGTGACCCCCCCTCGACAATGGCCGCCTGTTGCATGTGAAGTAGTAGACAAAAGAATGTTTACTATTTGTTTGTACAAGCGGTGAACGTTGTGTGTGTGTGTGTCTGTGTGTGTGTGGGGGGGGCCGGCTCTCTCTCTTAAGATTCGCCACGCTGCTAATAGCTATTAATAGTGGGCTAGTCTGTGGAGCTCCCAGGGCTGGCCGTGGACCAAGCAGGCTGGGTGTCCAGCAGGGCTGTGTGTCGCCCCCTCCTCCTCCCTGAACCGGCTCCCAGGCCTTGCTGCACCCCCCCAGAACCCCCCCCCACAGCCCCCTGAGACCCCCACACTCTGCCCACGGCCCCCACCACCCCCCATCACAGAGACACTGATCTGTAGAGGCAAACCCAGCTGGAGATGGAGACAAATAATGGGGAGCATTACTAGTCTGAAGAGAGAGACCTACAGGTCTGAACGGCCAACGTAGCTGCGTCTCGGTAAAGAGTTACAGGCTGACTTACTGTACATCACTGACTGTACGTTACTGACTGTACATCACTGACTGTACATCACTGACTGTGCATCACTGACTGTGCATCACTGACTGTACATCACTGACTGTGCATCACTGACTGTACATCACTGACTGTGCATCACTGACTGTACGTTACTGACTGTACATCACTGACTGTACATCACTGACTGTGCATCACTGACTGTGCATCACTGACTGTACATCACTGACTGTACGTTACTGACTGTACATCACTGACTGTACGTTACTGACTGTACATCACTGACTGTACATCACTGACTGTACATCACTGACTCTACATCACTGACTGTACATCACTGACTGTGCATCACTGACTGTACATCACTGACTGTACATCACTGACTGTACATCACGGACTGTACATCACTGACTGTACATCACTGACTGTACATCACTGACTGTACATCACTGACTGTACATCACTGACTGTACATCACGGACTGTACATCACTGACTGTACATCACTGACTGTACATCACTGACTCATTCCCTGTGCATCACACTCGGGGGGGGGGGGTGTCCATGTGCCTTGTTTGCAACCCGTGGGATACTAATGCATTCTGCCGTCTCCATAAAATAATACATTTTCAATCAATCAAATTTGATTGATTGAAACTTTTATTAACAGATTGTAGAAAGGGATACAGTAAGGGGCTCAATACACACAATTGTTAAGGGGATGCAGAACAGAGAAAGACTTTCGTCTTGTTTACACCAGGGTCCCCCATTTTCAATTCATAATGAATTGTAAGTAAGGGTGCAACTATAGCACCGTGCAATCCAGTCTTTGACTATTTACATTTTTGTTTTTTTAAACCTGTTTTATGTCTCTATGTTCGAGACCAATTGAAATCAAATCACAAATCAAATTGACCAAGACAGCTATACAAGAGCAGAAAGATATAGGGTGAAATAAAGACACGGGAGAAGAAGACGACACCAGATGTGTTGGAGCTTACCACGTCGCTTTCCACTTTTAGACGCACCGTTAGGGAGGCAGGGTGGCCGTGACTGAAGAGAGAGAACGCCATGTCACCAGAAAGGTCACACGTTTGATCCTGGCGGCAGCCAGTGTGTCTATATATCCCGGTGCCGCAGAGTACGTATTGAGCACGACGGCCCCGGCGGCGGTGGTGACAGATCCCCGTTCAGCGCTCCCTCTGACGACACCGGGACATACCGGCCGGCGTGGCATGTGTC
>NC_140182.1:10324579-10349579 GCF_963971535.1 Notolepis coatsorum
TGTGGGGGGGGGGTTGTAACTGTGTGTGTGGGGGTTGTAACTGTGTGTGTGGGGGGGTTGTAACTGTGTGTGTGTGTGTGGGGGGGGGTGTAGCCGTGTGTGTGTGTGGGGGGGGGGGGTTGTAACTGTGTGTGTGTGTGTGTGGGGGGGGGGGGGTGTAACTGTAGTGTATGTGCGTGGGTAATTTTACAGTTGGCGACGGAGTGTGTGAATGTATGTATACTGTGTACATCGTATAATTCTGCCTTTGTGTGTGTAGTAAGTGTGTGTGTAGTGTGTGTAACTATGTACATGTGTATGTGTCTGTGTGTCTGTGTGTATGTAAGTGTGTATGTATGTATGTATTATATGTATATGTATGTATGTATGTATGTATGTATGTATGTATGTATGTATGTATGTATTGTTGTGTGTTGTGTGTGTGTGTGTGTGTGTGTGTGTGTGTGTGTGTGTGTGTGTGTGTGTGTGTGTGTGTGTGTGCGTGCGTGCGTGCGCGCGTGTGTGTGTGTGTGTGTGTGTGTGTGTGTGTGTGTGTGTGTGTGGGGGGGGGGGCCCCGGCTCTCTCTCTTAAGATTCGCCACGCTGCTAATAGCTATTAATAGTGGGCTAGTCTGTGGAGCTCCCAGGGCTGGCCGTGGACCAAGCAGGCTGGGTGTCCAGCAGGCTGTGTGTCGCCCCCTCCTCCTCCTGAACCGGCTCCCAGCCTTCCTGCACCCCCCAGAACCCCCCCCCACGCCCCCCTGAGACCCCCACACTCTGCCCACGGCCCCCACCACCCCCCATCACAGAGACACTGATCTGTAGAGGCAAACCCAGCTGGAGATGGAGACAAATAATGGGGAGCATTACTAGTCTGAAGAGAGAGACCTACAGGGTCTGAACGGCCAACGTAGCTGCGTCTCGGTAAAGAGTTACAGGCTGACTTACTGTACATCACTGACTGTACGTTACTGACTGTACATCACTGACTGTACATCACTGACTGTGCATCACTGACTGTGCATCACTGACTGTACATCACTGACTGTGCATCACTGACTGTACATCACTGACTGTGCATCACTGACTGTACGTTATGACTGTACATCACTGACTGTACATCCACTGACTGTGCATCACTGACTGTGCATCACTGACTGTGCATCACTGACTGTACATCACTGACTGTACATCACTGACTGTGCATCACTGACTGTACATCACTGACTGTACATCACTGACTGTACATCACTGACTGTACATCACTGACTGTACATCACTGACTGTACATCACTGACTCTACATCACTGACTGTACATCACTGACTGTACATCACTGACTGTACATCACTGACTGTACATCACTGACTGTACATCACTGACTGTACATCACTGACTGTACATCACTGTCTGTACATCACTGACTCTACATCACTGACTGTACATCACTGACTGTACATCACTGACTGTACATCACTGACTGTACATCACGGACTGTACATCACTGACTGTACATCACTGACTGTGCATCACTGACTGTACATCACTGACTGTACATCACTGACTGTACATCACTGACTCATTCCCTGTGCATCACACTCGGGGGGGGGGGGTGTCCATGTGCCTTGTTTGCAACCCGTGGGATACTAATGCATTCTGCCGTCTCCATAAAATAATACATTTTCAATCAATCAAATTTGATTGATTGAAACTTTTATTAACAGATTGTAGAAAGGGATACAGTAAGGGGCTCAATACACACAATTGTTAAGGGGATGCAGAACAGAGAAAGACTTTCGTCTTGTTTACACCAGGGTCCCCCATTTTCAATTCATAATGAATTGTAAGTAAGGGTGC
This sequence comes from Notolepis coatsorum, assembly GCF_963971535.1. Classification (NCBI taxonomy): domain Eukaryota; kingdom Metazoa; phylum Chordata; class Actinopteri; order Aulopiformes; family Paralepididae; genus Notolepis; species Notolepis coatsorum. The sequence goes on from NC_140182.1 coordinate 10,326,415, forward strand.
AACTATAGCACCGTGCAATCCAGTCTTTGACTATTTACATTTTTGTTTTTTTAAACCTGTTTTATGTCTCTATGTTCGAGACCAATTGAAATCAAATCACAAATCAAATTGACCAAGACAGCTATACAAGAGCAGAAAGATATAGGGTGAAATAAAGACACGGGAGAAGAAGACGACACCAGATGTGTTGGAGCTTACCACGTCGCTTTCCACTTTTAGACGCACCGTTAGGGAGGCAGGGTGGCCGTGACTGAAGAGAGAGAACGCCATGTCACCAGAAAGGTCACACGTTTGATCCTGGCGGCAGCCAGTGTGTCTATATATCCCGGTGCCGCAGAGTACGTATTGAGCACGACGGCCCCGGCGGCGGTGGTGACAGATCCCCGTTCAGCGCTCCCTCTGACGACACCGGGACATACCGGCCGGCGTGGCATGTGTCTCGGATATACACCGTGCGGTAACCCAGTGCTCCGAATGCCTAAACCATGACGTTAGGTTAGGTGTCAATTCCAGAAAATTACACCAGATTGACTTTCAAATACAGTAAGGCCAAACTTTTTGACATGGGGGGGGGGCAGAAGTGGACTGTGAGTGGTGACGTTGATCATTTAACCAATAACAACTATACCAATAGCGGTGGCTTATGTCTAATGTCAGTGTGTTTGTGCCTTATAATACCTTGTAAGAAAAGAAAAAAAAATACCTTGCTCTGAACTAGGAAAAACTGCTTTTTCCTTTGATGATGAACACCTGCAATGCCCTCCAATAGTGAGGGATTCCATCTGCACCCCCTGATATCCAACGTGTATCTGTTTCATTGCGCCCGTTTTATTTGCCACGAGAAATTCCACAGTTGTTTATGACGGTGGTTTATAATACCCACCCTAAAGCTAACATAGGTGAGGCAACCTCTACTATTGTCAAACTTGTGTATCGGTTGCAAGCTATTTCCCCAGATGCTCCACATTTTATACTTGGTGATTTTAACATGTGTAGTCTTTTCAGAAGCCTCTTGGTCACTTTTATCAGTATGTAAACTGTCCAACGAGGCGTGGTAAAGTACTGGACTTGTGCTATGGGACCATAAAGTTCAAGTTAAATGTTTCAAAAACAAAGACTATCATGCTGGCCTCTAGAAATAAATTAAGAACGGATCAAGAGCTAAATATTTTGTTGAATGGTGGCTGCTATCGAGCAGGTTAGAGAGGCCAAGTTGTTGGGTGTGATATTGATAAAAAAGCTTGCTTGGTCAAGGCACATTAATAAGGCACGTCTCGCCCTCCGCTGCTCTGTGAGGGGGAACGCATGCCGCTCTGTCTTGGCTTCGAGTGGATCAGAGGCTGGCATGCAGCCTTGTAACATTTTTGTTTAATATTTATAAAATTGGTAAACCCTAAGGGGGCGGGATCCACTAAGAATGGATTGCGTGGTGGGAATTGCACCCTTACCTGCGCGGGGTTTGCACACGGATTCTGCTCCGTCTTTGCGAGCTATCCACTAAGGACGTTGCGCTCACAGCTAGACTTGGAGCAAATCATGCCACTTTGAGAAGGCTATCTCGGCCTGTGGCTTTATATTTCTCGAACAGATCATATACTGTTTATAAGATACATTTTCTAGTGTTCCAACGAAACCTCAATCAACAGAATCCGCCCATAGATTCTGGCTGTACAGGACGAAATGTAAGGTGGCATATAGTCAGTCGCTTATTATAGCCATATTTTTCACAGCCAGACTTGGAGCAAATCACGGCAATTTGCGAAGGCTATCTCGGCCTGTCTAATCCTCGTGGACCCGAAGACACGTTATAAATAAAGTTTATTCTGGAGCATATGTGCGGCGGTGGTACAATTGGAACGTGAGTGCAGTCAATAATGATAATAATATATAGCACCTTTCATACACGGGTTGCAGTTCAAAGTGCTTTATATAATGAATACATAATAAAACAAGTAGCAAATAAAAGTTGCATCATGATTCAAAATCAAAATCAATCAATCCATAACGCCGACAACACTAATAAATACGATTGCGTGGGATCTCTGGGTGGCTGCTCAATATCATCCTTGATTTCATCCAGAGTGATATTCTCCTTCGAAATATTCTTTCACGGTCACGCCTGGCATTACAATGCCTGCGTCTGGCAACAATTACTGCTGCCATGATCACCTGTGACGCTGGCAGTGACGCTGGCATGATGCCTCTTTATAGCGCTTAGGGATCTGCGCTTATTTACCACCATGTCTTGGTGCGTGGCATTACTTTCTCTGTGCAATTCGGCGCAGGCCGTTGTGGATACCGAGCAGATTTAGGCTCATTTGCATAGAAAGGGGACATGTTCCGCCCCCTATTACCTCATTTAAATACGCGCCAATTGCACCGGATGCAATGCTGACGGAATGCATGCGCCACCTCATTTCACCCGTTGCGCGTCCTCTGTGGATACTGTTGTGAAGGATCAGATTAAACCGAATATATATATTTATTTATATATATATATTTAATTGTATTTGTATATCGTTTGATATCCCCTGTATATTCCTTGTACAATATGCACTGAATATCCCTTTAGTCTACTAAACAGCCCATAATAGTTTCATTCTACCATTGGACGAGAACCTGGCGCCAGGTTGCCATACCCCTAGGTCCAAGTTCAATCGTGCCGCCCAACATGTCGTGGCAAGCCCCGGTTCCGCGCAGGAATATGTCTGGCGAAATACGAATGGTACTATTTGTTCATAGCGCATATATATATGGCGCAAGTAAAGTAGAACTTTCTTTTAGTCCAGTTCTTTACCCTCCAACAGAGTGACAGACGCGAAGCCTCACCCACGACGCACGTGTGGTGTAGTAAGGCCTACTTGGCCTCAGAATAGGCATTGAGATATCGTGCGGATTAATAGTTGAATAGTCATAGTTTGGCACTATACCGTCGAGTTGGACGTATTCTATTAAGCTAATAATAGTCTATTTATGTATGGTGCATCGTTCGGTTAGAGTCGTAAAGTTATCAGTACCCCCATCGTTCCTGACGTTATCTGGACGCTTAACCAGGCTGGGCAGACCCCTAGTGGTGCTTGCATCCGAGGAGCTCCGGGCCAGGGCGACTGGACCTGTATATTGGATTACTCTACCCGGACGACGGCGAGCCTTCCGCGGCTTGGATTATGCTTTGGGTGCTTTGATTATTCCATGGATAACGGCCAACACTGCGGAGTGTTGGAACTACCCCCCGGAGAGGACTCCAGGTGAGACGGCGCTCTACACCAGTGAGGTCGCCTCACGTCTCTCCGTTGTGGACCGGCAGCTACCGTCCACCAGAGGGTCCGGCTGTATTCGTCTGCGGACCGAGGTTCTGTGGGCACCGTGTTCAAGACTTTGAATTCTCCCAAGAAACCGTCGGCCAGATGGGATACCGCCAGCGGCTTCTCTAACCCCCCCCTCCTACTGTCTTACAACTAGCGGGACCCCCCCCCCCCCTTAGTGTATCCAGCTATAATCATTTAAGTACCATCGCTATAGTTCCTAAATATCCAGGTTGTATACTTACTCCCTGCGTAACCAGAGATTGGACATTCAATGTTGATTTACCTACGAATACTCATTTGCCATACAAGTGCATATTTCAAATCATAAGTGTAAACAAGTGAACGTTGTATATACCTTTTGCTATATTAAACCTTCGATTTGTACATTTGTGTGGATTCGTTTCATCAGGTGGGAAAGTGTTCATCATACTTATATCATGTACTGGATGGCCAGAAGTTAAAGTACAAGAGGTAGTGGTATTAAATACCATATCTAACAATACAGTCAGGGAATTGTACCCCTCAGTTACAGATACCAAACAGAGTTTCAGAGCGATGTGCATCAGCTTTCCGTGGGAAAAAGCCACGCAAACCCTTTGTGGATCCCGCCCTAAGTGTTTGTGGTCAGAACTACAACCCACTAATACTAAACATGGCTATGTCACCAGACACGCTGTGGGTCTTCATTTTACTCGACCTCTACCAAGAACAAATGCACTTAATTAAGAGAACCGTAATGTACAGAGCTGCTGCAAACTGGAATTGTATACCTGTGAAGATAAAGATGATCAGCAACTAATTTACTTTTGGGAGGGGGTTGAAGGATGCTGTTATGGTGAAATACAGTTGAGTTACTGATTTATTTAGTTGGTATTGTTAGTTTGGTTAGTTAGTTTAGTTGGTATTGTATTTGTGGTGAGATTTCGAAGATGTTGAGAATGTGCTTAGGCGAATGTGTTTCTTATGTTTTTATAGTTTTTTTGTTACTGTAATGTACTATAATGTTGTAGGTTGTGTGTTAAGACCCCAGGAAGAATAGTCTTTCACCCATGGGTGTAGACTAATGGGGATCCATAAATAAACAAATAAAAGATAAAGGGTGCATATAAATCATATAAATCATATAAATCAATGGCACCACTAGGCACGTCTGATCACAGCTGCATCTTCCGGGCCCCAGTGTATAGACCGGCTCTCAAGAGGGGGACAGTTGAGTGCAAGGAGATTGCTGTGTGGACATGCAGAGGCCGCTATTCGTGAACTGAATGGCTGTTTTGACAGTAGTACTGACTGGGATGTTTTTAAGGACTCATGTAAGGATTGAAATGAACTGAGTGACACTGTGTCAAGTCACATCACCTTCTGTGAGCAGATGATTATCGCTAGGAAGATAATAATCACATTATATCCAAACAACAAGCCCTGGGTCAGCAATTCTCTTCCACTTGGAGGGGAATCAAATCTATGGTGGGAATTCAGGACAAGAACACTACGTCTGTCTAACCCTCACAAGTCTGACTCTGTCCTAGCAGAAGAGTTAAACCAGTTTTATTTGCGATTTGATTCCCATAATTTTTGCGACGAACTGGCTGAATTTAGAGTCGCACCTAGCGGTCAGATTCAGATTGACAAAATGGATGTCTGGAGAACTCTTGAAGAGACAAATGTGAGGAAAAGTCAGGGGCCCGACTGCATCAGCGGCCGACTACTTAAAAACTGCACCCCCTGGGCGGTTAGGTGGCGTAGCGGAGATTGCGTTCGTCACCAACCCCGGAGACGCTGGATTCGCCTGTTCGAATCCAGCTCACAGCTCCGGGGTTGTCACCAGCTTGGCTGGCCGTTCACACTAATACAATTGGCAGTATTAGAGGGTGGGAGAAGCTGGCGGGGTGGGTCCGGGTCGTTGTAAATAGCGACTCCTACAGTTCGGTCGGGGCGCCTGCTCAGCGCGGATAGGATCTAAGGGGGGTAGTGTGATCCTTCCACACGCTACGCCCTCTCAGGGAGGATCCGCGCTGCCAGGTGAAAAGAAGCGGTTGATTGGCTGGACGTGTGTCGGAGGAAGCATGTGATAGCCTCCACTCTCCCAGATGATCTGACTGTGGGGGGTAAGTGCACAGCGACCAGGAAGGGGACTGGGAATTGGCATACGACTAACATTGGGATGGGAGAAAATCGGAGGAAAATGGAGGGGGAAAAAGATAATAATAAAAAAAAAAAAAAACTGCACCCCCTGTTCTTGTGTGATATTTTCATTTCTTTTATTTTCCAGCCGTCCTTATCAGAGAATAGAGTTCCCGTGATATGGAAAGAATCCACTGTGGTCCCAGTCGCTAAAGTCCCATCACCAAAGGGGTGGAATGATTATCGCCTTGTGGCACTTACCTCCTTAGTAATGAAGAGTTTTGAACAAATCTTGAAGAGGAGTTTACTGGCCATGACACAGAATGCAATTGACCCATTCCAGTTTGCTTATCAAGCGAGGAAGGGGGTGGAGGAGGATGCTACAGCAACATTGCTGGATCTTGTTGCTGGGCACCTGGAGGGCAATAAGACACATGTACGTTTATGTTTTGTTGACTTCTCATCAGCTTTTAACTGCATGCAGCCTCACATTCTTGCTCGTAGATTGTCTGAAAGGTTTAGCATTGACTTTGGCACTATATGTTTAACACTAGCACAGCCGACAAGGGGTCACATGACCCCTAGGCATTTTCAATAAATGTATCCTCGTCACTCGGTCGAGCTTCAGCTCTGTCACTCAATGACTTTTCCTAAAAGTACGCATTTTATCTGGCACGGTTTCTGAAATTTCAAAATGACTTCAGGAAAATGTAATTAGAACGTTATTCCACATATTATGGGCCGTTGGAACAGACGAAAGTCACAGCACTTTGCGAGCGTCTAGCGCAGGGGTGGCCTACCCGTGGCTCGCGAGCCGCATGTGGCTATTTGCCCGTCAATGTGTGGCTCGTCCATCCAATTATTATTATTTTTTTATTATAATATATAGTTTTTGTAATTAAAAAATAAGATTTTTTTTGTTGTATGTCACTCAAACCTACATTTCATTGTGGTAAACCTCATATTTTTATATTCAGAGGTAATTATATAGTTTACACTGTTTATTTTTCTCATATTTCTCATATAAGCTGTCGGGTCATCTGACCTGTTCCTGGCGGGAATTAGTGGCATTTTCTCCATGGCTGTGCTAGTGTGCTAGTGTTAAGCATTACATCACGTGCAGGAGTGGGTTATGAGAATTAGAGCATGCCTAGGGGTGGTCGTTAGACCCCCCTTGGCATGGTCTAATTGTCATAACCCACGACTGCGCATGGTGTAATGGCTTTTATACAACTGGCGCATTCATCCAACCTTATTGCTATACAATAAACACACATTGATTGAAGGTTTATTGACAAAACCATCCGCAGAAAAAGTTGTTCCAAAAAAAAGAAGACACGTTGCAGCGCTGTTTCAAGGCATGAGCGTGGGTTATGGGATTGATTGATTGAACATTTTATTACAGATTACATCTTTATACAATTGCCGAATTCATCCAACCTTATTGCTATACAATAAACATTAATTGAAGCATAATGGAGATTTATTCACAAAACCATCAGCAGAAAAAGTAGATCCAAAAAAAATTAAAAGTTCTAGTCCGTTACTTAAAATACATCATGGGCTATAGGCTTTTAAAACAATTTAATAGGCTAAACTTCGTTTTAACTTGTTTAATTCACATTTGTTTATCTCATTTCATTTTTCCCGACATAATGCTACCTGCCTCGACGAAATCCGTGATAATGCTACCTGCCTCGACGAAATCCGTGATTCGGTTGCAATACAGATGAATTATGAAGTTAGCGGTTGTTATTGGAATGATTGATTGAAAATGTTATTACCAGATTGCAGAATGGGTACAATACAGTACGGCTCAATACACACAATTGTTAAGGGGATGCAGACCAGAGAAAGACTTTCATCTTGTTTACATCAGGGTCCCCCATTTTCAATTCATCATAACATATATGACATACATGACATACAGTACTGCTACATCTAGACATTTATGACATACCAGATTTACAAATACAGTACTGTTTTTGTAGGGTGATTATGCTGTATTTACATTGATGGTAACATTCCCGGTTATAGTGCAGTTTGTGAAAAGAGTATCTGGGTCGTTATTTTGCCTCTTAGCTGGAACAGAATTCTCAGAACCTTCTGCACCTTCTGCAATGCGCTTTTGCGCAGATGAGCCTGCGAGAACATGGCTCCTTTTGAACCAACTCCACCCTCATGGTGAAACCCCACCCACCCTCCTGGTGAAACTCCACCCTCCTGGTGAAACTCCACCCACCCTCCTGGTGAAACTCCACCCTCCTGGTGAAACTCCACCCGCCTGGCGAAACCCCACCCTCCTGGTGAAACCCCACCCTCCTGGTGAAACTCCACCCTCCTGGTGAAACCCAACCCTCTGGCGAAACCCCACCCTCCTGGTGAAACTCCACCCTCCTGGTGAAACTCCACCCTCCTGGTGAAACCCAACCCTCTGGCGAAACCCCACCCTCCTGGTGAAACTCCACCCTCCTGGTGAAACTCCACCCTCCTGGTGAAACTCCACCCTCCTGGTGAAACCCCACCATCCTGGTGAAACCCTACCCTGCTGGAGAAACCCCACCCTCTGGTGAAACTCCACCCTCCTGGAGAAACCCCACCCCACCTAAAGCACCATTTTAGATTAGATGAGATTCAAATGTATTGTCATCATGCAGCACAAGTACAGTACAACAAGAAGAAGTGTGGCATCCAACCAGAGTGCAAATGTAAGCGTAAAGTGCAACAGTAATATACAATGTGCAGGTAATTAAACTGGGTATATAACATATATAAATTAGTAATATGTGCAGTGATACAGGTATAAAGACACTATGGTAGTAAGTCATACTGGCCAGCAGTGTAACCACTATGAGTAGGTAAGGGATATGTAGATATAGATATGTCTACAGATATGTAAAAATTATTATATGTAGGTAGATGTGGATATATATAAATATATATATTATATAAATATATATATATATACAGAATTATTGTACATGCAGCCGTATGGGTTATATGCAGGTGTATAAGTAGGTATATAGAAGGATTATGCAGGTGTACTGAGACAGATATGGATACAAATATACGGTATATGCAGCACTATGCACACAGGCTATATGGGTAGACTATAGTAGTATAGTATAGTAGACTTAGTACCTTCTGGTGCGAGAAACAAAACCAGGGTTATTTGCACATATTTGACCCCCCCCCCCCCCTGGTGGAGTCAGGGAGGACACGCTCCGTCCCCCCCCCACTCTCAGCCCCACCGAGCCCAAAATACTGCATGATGTCATCCATTCCAAACTTGGACTGCAGTAGCAGAATCAGGGTCATGTGTGCACTTGACTAATACAGGGGGTTGAGAGAGAGAGAGAGAGAGAGAGAGAGAGAGAGAGAGAGAGAGAGAGGGAGAGGGAGAGGGAGAGAGAGAGAGAGAGAGAGAGAGAGAGGGAGAGAGAGAGGTGGCGAGGGGGAAAAGAGGAGAGTGAAGGGCTGTTTAAAATATTCAACCCCCCTTCCATTAACCAGCCATGTAAGGATGGGAACATGACCTGCACTGTACATCTCACGAGAGAGAGAGAGAGAGAGAGAGAGCGATATGGAGAGAGAGAACTAGGGAATGATAGATGGAGAGAACTAGAGAGAGATAGATGGAGAGAATTAGAGAGAGAGAAAGAGAGAGATATTATAGAGGATAGTGAGATAGAGAGGATAGTGAGAGAGAGAGGATTTGATCTGTATTTATCTCAAACATTTCAACCATAAAACAAACACACACATTTGTAATAACAACTAAATAAAAAAAAGAAAATAGAATAAAATAGAATAATCAGCATAGCTCAAGACAATGGTTTTGTTCGAGAAGGGACAGAAAGAAGCAAAGCTTATCTGGTCCTGCCCCTTCCTTACAATATCATATTAATATGTAATAAGTTATCCATCAATATCAAAAAACAATATACCTATCCACTACAGCAAAAGATAAATAAATACTAGTTCACTTTATTTTCAAGCTCCTCTAACTTATACTTGTCCAAGAATTCCTGACTATATCTGCATTTAAACATTCCAATAGTATTACTTGTTTTTATTGCTACATCAAGGCCATTCCAAATGGATACCCCACAAACTGAGATGCACTTGCTTTTGAGAGTTGTACGGACAATAGGTTGTTTTAAATTCAATTTCCCTCTTAGATTATAACCCCCACCTTTGCAGATGATTTTTTTTTGTATGTTATTGCCAGGCACTATATTTTGTGTTACTTTAAACATGAATTGTGCCGTTTTGAATTTAACCAAATCATAAAATGTCAGAGTTTGACGTTTTAACAAATAAACAATTGGTATAATGATCTCTATAACCAGCATGATGTTCAACCCTTATAGGATACTGAGAGTGAGTGAGAGCACTGTGGGAATAGAGCCTCCTCCTGTAGCCTGAAATCCAGCTCAGCATTTTCTCTGTGATGTCATCCCTTCTCCACACTCACTATCCTCTCTCTATCTCTCTCTCACTATCCTCTCTCCTCTCCCACCTCCTTCTGCTCTCGCTCTCTCTCACGTTCTCACTCTCTCACTATCCTCTCCCACGTTCTATCTCTCGCTCTCACTATCCTCTCCCACGTTCTCTCTCTCTCACAATCCTCTAAGGCTGTCCCTGAAGACTGTTTTTGGGATTCGAAATTCGTCAGGGTTTTTCGAACAAACGTTCGAACCTTCGTTTTTAATAAAAAAATAATGTAACAAGAAAAAAAAATTCAATTACAATTTTTTTTTATAAATATCCTCAAACTAAATCCTCAATTTGAATAAAGTGATTCATCTGATTAAATGAGTCTTTTTTATTATTAAATCAACTTTCTTTAATGAATATAACTTTTAGCAGTTTTTTTTAATACTATAATATTAGTGTAGCCTAATCTTTATCTGCAACTGTGAAGAAAACCCCCATTGGTTTAAACGGAATGAATAGACACATAAAAATAAAAAAAATAATTAAAACACATTTTTTTAAACATTTTAAATTCGAATTTTGATTTAGAATTTGAATGTTAACGTAACGAACATGTTAACGTTCGAGCTCAGCCTTACAATCCTCTCCCACTTTTTCTCTCTATCACTATCCTCTTTCACCTCCTCCTGCTCTCTCTCTCCCACCTTCTCACCTCCTGCTCTCTCTCTCTCCAACTTTCTCTCACCTCCTGCTCTCTCTCTCTCCCACTTTCTCTCACCTCCTGCTCTCTCTCTCTCCCACTTTCTCACCTCCTGCTCTCTCTCTCTCCCACTTTCTCTCACCTCCTGCTCTCTCTCTCTCCCACTTTCTCTCACCTCCTGCTCTCTCTCTCTCTCCCACTTTCTCTCACCTCCTGCTCTCTCTCTCTCCCACTTTCTCTCACCTCCTGCTCTCTCTCTCCCACTTTCTCTCACCTCCTGCTCTCTCTCTCTCTCCCACTTTCTCACCTCCTGCTCTCTCTCTCTCTCCCACTTTCTCTCACCTCCTGCTCTCTCTCTCCCACTTTCTCTCACCTCCTTCTGCTGCTCTCTCTCTCCCACTTTCTCACCTCCTGCTCTCTCTCACTTTCTCTCTCACCTCCGGCTCTCTCTCTCCCACCTTCTCTCACTTCCTGCTCTCTCTCTCCAACTTTCTCTCACCTCCTGCTCTCTCTCTCTCCCACTTTCTCTCACCTCCTGCTCTCTCTCTCTCCCACTTTCTCACCTCCTGCTCTCTCTCTCTCTCCCACTTTCTCTCACCTCCTGCTCTCTCTCTCTCCCACTTTCTCTCACCTCCTGCTCTCTCTCTCTCCCACTTTCTCTCACCTCCTGCTCTCTCTCTCTCCCACTTTCTCTCACCTCCTGCTCTCTCTCTCCCACTTTCTCTCACCTCCTGCTCTCTCTCTCTCTCCCACTTTCTCACCTCCTGCTCTCTCTCTCTCTCCCACTTTCTCTCACCTCCTGCTCTCTCTCTCCCACTTTCTCTCACCTCCTTCTGCTGCTCTCTCTCTCCCACTTTCTCACCTCCTGCTCTCTCTCACTTTCTCTCTCACCTCCGGCTCTCTCTCTCCCACCTTCTCTCACTTCCTGCTCTCTCTCTCCCACTTTCTCTCACCTGCTCTCTCTCTCCCACTTTCTCTCACTTCCTGCTCTCTCGCTCTCTCCCACTTTCTCTCACCTCCTGCTCTCTCTCTCCTACCTTCTCACCTCTTGCTCTCTCTTTCTCCCACTTTCTCTCACCTCCTGCTCTCTCTCTCCCACTTTCTCTCTCTCCCACTTTCTCTCACCTCCTGCTCTCTCTCTCCCACTTTCTCTCACCTCCTGCTCTCTCTCTCTCCCACTTTCTCTCACCTCCTGCTCTCTCTCTCCCACTTTCTCTCACCTCCTTCTCTCTCTCTCCCACTTTCTCTCACCTCCTTCTGCTGCTCTCTCTCTCCCACTTTCTCACCTCCTGCTCTCTCTCTCCCACTTTCTCTCACCTCCTGCTCTCTCTCTCTCCCACTTTCTCTCACCTCCTGCTCTCTCTCCCACTTTCTCTCACCTCCTCCTGCTCTTTCTCTCCCACTTTCTCTCACCTCCTGCTCTCTCTCTCCCACTTTCTCTCACCTCCTCCTGCTCTCTCTCTCTCCCACTTTCTCTCACCTCCTGCTCTCTCTCACTTTCTCTCTCACCTCCTGCTCTCTCTCTCTCCCACTTTCTCTCACCTGCTCTCTCTCTCCCACTTTCTCTCACTTCCTGCTCTCTCGCTCTCTCCCACTTTCTCTCACCTCCTGCTCTCTCTCTCCTACCTTCTCACCTCTTGCTCTCTCTTTCTCCCACTTTCTCTCACCTCCTGCTCTCTCTCTCCCACTTTCTCTCTCTCTCCCACTTTCTCTCTCTCCCACTTTCTCTCACCTCCTGCTCTCTCTCCCACTTTCTCTCACCTGCTCTCTCTCTCCCACTTTCTCTCACCTCCTGCTCTCTCTCTCTCCCACTTTCTCTCACCTCCTGCTCTCTCTCTCTCCCACTTTCTCTCACCTCCTGCTCTCTCTCTCTCCCACTTTCTTTCACCTCCTGCTCTCTCTCTCTCCCACTTTCTCTCACCTCCTGCTCTCTCTCTCGCCCACTTTCTTTCACCTCCTGCTCTCTCTCCAACCTCCTTTATGTTTCTACATATCTTCTACTATTACCCTGCCCATACCTGTACCTCCCCTCCCCCATGCTGCTATGACACCCGAATTTCCCCAAGGAGATCAATGAGGGAATATCTTATCTTATCTTACCAGCCCCCCCCCCCCCCCCCCAGTAGCATTTTTGCATATTTGTAAATCTGGTATGTCATAAATGTATAGATGTAGCAGTACTATCTGTCTGTATGTCGTGTATGTCATATATGTTATGATGAATTGAAAATGGGGGACCCTGATGTAAACAAGACGAAAGTCTTTCTCTGTTCTGCAAATCCTTGACAATTGTGTGTATTGAGCTGTACTGTATTGTACCCATTCTGCAATCTGTTAATAAAGTTTTCAATCAACCAATCAATCAATCAATCGTCTGACAGCAGGGCGAGAACATTGTGTGAACAAACAGGGGAGGGGCTGCCAGCTGCACACGGCCCCTGATTGGTAGAAATGCATTGCACTCTCAACTGAACTGAGAGGGGGGGGGGGCATGGAGGAGGAGAGGGGGGGGGCATGGAGGAGGAGGAGGGGGGGGGGGGGCATGGAGGAGGAGGGAGAGATTATAGTTTGGCAGACGCCAGCATTAGATTTCCCAACTTTCATGTGGGGTCTCTTCAGCGGTGAGGAGAGCAGACAGGAATTTGGTCTCTCCCTCCCTCTCTCTCTCTCCGTGTCTCTGTCTCTCTCTCTCCCTGTGTCTCTCTCCCCCTCTCCCTCCATCTCTCTATGGCAGCTGTTCCACTGGAAGGCCAGGCGGAGAAGAAAGAGGATGGCTGTGTGTGTGTGTAACAGGAGGCTTGTTTTGTTCTAACTCAGATTGTTTTATAGCCATGCAGTCCTCCAACGCAGGGGGGGTGGAGTCTTCCAGGCAGGAGCCCATGCGCCAACACCATCAATATTGACATTCTCCTTAGCGATAGCCGCGTCAGCCGCGTGGGGTCAGCGACTGGGCCCCGGGACCAGTGGCACGGTGTTAGCCGGCGCAGCGGGGGGGAGGGGGTGTGCACTTACTGTAACCCTCCGCCAGGAGCCCCCTCCCCCTCCCCCTCGCCGCGGCCCATGTTACCGTAAGAGCGCTCAGGTCCTCCAGTGACCCGCTTCAAACACAGATCATTACTTTGTTAAAACAGCTATACCAGACCACATTGGCACATGGCGGGTCGGGACCGACATTCTGAAGGTGCCAGTTCCCCAGTGGAGCGGCAGCGCTGGGAGATGAGGCGAGCAGGAGAAAGGCATAAGTAAGCAGAGGACTTTTTGGACAAGTGACCTTTTATTATTGATTCGCGGATGCCCCCCACCCACCCCCCCCCCCTCCACCAGCTTACAGTGAGAATGAAACACGCTTCACACAACTTTACTTGTTTCTAGGCCCGCCCCCGACTGAGGATTTGTATAGTCGACTTTGATTGGCGTAAATTTGCCGATAGTTGACTGGTAGTCGACTACCCCCCTGAATGCAATATATATATACTGTATGTAAAAAAAATTGGGGGGGGGGATCATTCCATTTGGGCTGTGGGAGTGCTTAACCATTTCACTGCCGCACAACAGCAGGTTAACCCTTTCACTGCAACAAATGTTTGGCTTCCGGTTTCCGCTCAGGTCGGATGGCTGCTTGATTTTTTCGAGCTCAGCGACCGCTTCACATTATTCATTTATAACGACGTTAATTTCACGCCATACGCTTATAGCGCACATCGTAAAGGATGACCAAACAAATATCGAACCCGACAGGAACGTTAAATGAGGCAGACAGAGATTTTATCAGAACTATATTCCGCGAGGAACTTGAAGCTATAGCACGCTGAAGCTAGCTAACAGATTGGACTCGTTCCAAGCAGATCTAGCGAACGTGACCACGCGGCTCTCGGGAATGGAAGAGGAGGTGACCACGGGCAAGAATAATTTTGAGTCCAACTCCACCGATATCTCAGCTATTACAGACAACATGTTTATTTATGAACAAAAGGTGGCCGACCTAGAGGACCGAAATAGGATGTGCAATATCCGAGTCTACGGCTTGCCCCGAAAGCGTCGAGGGTGATGCGCCGATTCAATATCTGGAACGGATGATTCCCAAGTGGTTCCCGTCCATCGCCCCTCCGGAGATTGAGCGCGCCCACAGAATTTTCAGAAAAGGTCCCCTGGAGAAGGGTGAACGTCCCCGCGCATTCATATTCTGCTGCCTGCGTTTCACTGCACGCCAGTTTCTTCTGCGAGAGGCCAGGAAACATCCTCCAACCGTGGATAACCATCCACTCAGATTCGCCGCGGACTTCAGTGATTACACCGCCAAAACGCCGCAGAGCCTTCTCTCAGGCTATGGACTATGCCCGTGAAAAGGGCATCGAAGTTTTCCTACTCTATCCAGCCACCTTGAAAGTCAAGATGGGCCAAGCCTCGTCACCTCGCAGACTGAGGCGCTACACTTCCTACGGAGCGGCATGGTATCCTCCCTGGCCGAGGGGGACGGACCCCCCTCGGCGGAGCCGGCTGCGGGAATCGGGGTGTAACAGGCCTGGTTCGGATGGCCTTCCAGGCCGAGGGGGATGGACCCTCCTCGGCGGAGCTGTCTACGTGAATCAGGGTATAACGGGCCCTGAGCGTTGCTTGTTATATCTCCGCTGTATTATCTCAACGACGGGTATACATATTGACTTTCTTCAAGTTTCACTCAGACGGGACGTGTTTTAACGTATCTGCTTTTTATCGTCTGCACATTGAACTCTGCATTGAACTTCGCATAGATTTCTTATGCGTATTGACTTTTTTCAAGTTTCACTCAGACGAACTGTGATTTAACGTATCTGCCGGCCGAGGGGGATAGACCCCTCTCGGCAGAGCTGTCTATGCGAATCAAGGTATAACAGGCCCTGAGCTGAGCCTGATTAAGCTAAGTTCAAGGCGTGCTGGTTATCCAACTCTCCTAGCTAACACTACCGTTACCACGCGCCTACCATCACTTTTTGGTTCAATAGAGCGGTAATGCTCAAGGTTTATCTCAGCTGTATTATCTCATCGATGGGTTGCCTTTTTTCAAGTTTAACTCAGACGAGCAGTGTTTTAATGTATCTGCTTTTTATCGTCTACACATTGAACTTCGCATTGAACTCTGCATAGATTTCTTCTCTCTGTTGAGCGAAGTGGGTTCCTTTTTCTAAATTGTTATAATATACCTTAAACATACCTTATAATGTTGTTGTGGTTGTTATGCTCAGTCATAGTGGCCAACTAATGTTTGATCGATATCGGACAAGTTATCTGATGGGGGGGGGGGGGGGGGGGGGGGAATGGGGGGGGTGCATTGCTTTTTGTTTTTCTTTTCATTCGACTCGCTCTACTTTATTTTTGTTTTCACGCTCATGCTTGGAACTCAATAGGACCTTAACGAGTGGATATGTATCTGTTATAGTGCTCTACTCCAAACTAATTACATTAAATCATACTGCAGCCTTGATAGACTATGGCTAATTTAAATATCTTGATCTGGAATACAGGGGGTCTTAATTTTCCGCATAAACGCACAAGTGTACTAACGTTGCTAAGAAGGAAGGAGGTGGACCTTGCTTTACTGAGTGAAACGCACCTTTTAATGGCTGATAATGCAAGACTGGCAAATAGATTTGACCATAACACAAGTTCTTCTTCTTTTGGCACCAAGTCCTGTGGGGTAGCCATAATAGCGAAGCGAAATTTGAATATTAAACTGTTAGATGTGTGGTCTGATGAAGATGGTCGAATTACTATTGCTAAAATGGAATACTCTAACCGGAAAATTGCTCTGGTCTCTGCATACGCCCCTAATTTGTATGACGCTAACTTTTATGCTGTACTCACTGCAGCTATGTTGAAACTACATGATTACTCATTTATAGTGGGTGCTGATTTTAATGCAGTTTGGGATCCATTGATTGTTAAATCAAATCGCACTGAAACCTTTGATCAGAAACAAGCTTCCACTGCCCTACAGGCCTGGTCCAGGGACACAGGGGTAATTGATATGTGGCGTTCACTCAACCCATCCGCGAGAGATTACTCTTTTTTCTCCTCGAGACATAAGACCTTTTCCAGAATTGATTGTTTTCTCTTCCCCGTGTCTCTTCGATAGCTTTGACGTTGACTTAATGCCCATTGCACTATCAGACCACAAAGGTATCCTTCTCAAGGGTTCTCTCAGTAAAATAACGTCCCGTGCCCCTAGATGGTGCTTTAACTCAACGCTGCTGAAAAATGGAGAGTTTAACTTGCAATTTAAAGAGAAGCTCACTGAATTCCTGCAGTTTAATGCTGGCTTGGTACAGGACCCCAGAATTCTATGGGATTCGGTTAAGGGTTTTATTAGAAGTAATACTACTCTCTTTGCATCTAATCTCAGCAAGGGACGTCTCTCCAAGTTGGTGGAATTGGAAAAGCTTCATGCCACGTTGATGTCCTCTATGCAGCACAACTACTCTAGCCGACTGGAGCTTCAAATTAAGGTGGTGAAAAAAGAGATTAACATTTTAAGACAACAGTCTGAATTTCAAATGCACAGAACAAGACAGCACTACTACTTTCACGGCTCCAGGCCTAGCTACCTACTAGCTATGAAGATATGGGCCAGTGAACAATTTGCTGATATCCCTTCCATTAAGAACCAACAGGGGGAGGTAACCACCAACCCCAAAAAGATCAACGATACATTTCGCTCTTTTTATTCCAACCTGTACAAGTCAGAAGTGGTCTTTGATCATACTAAGTTGGAGGACTTTCTTAATCAAATCAACTTACCTCAGGTCTCAGAAGATGACGCTAAATGGTTAGCTGCACCTATCACACTAGATGAGCTTAGGGAGGCGATTGCTGATAAGCAACGGGGCATGGCTCCTGGTTGGGACGGCATTCCACCGGAACTCTATCTTGCTTTCTGGGATGTACTCTGTCCCTTATTACTTTCAATGATTTTACACTCAGTCAAAGAGGGCAATTTCTCCAGAGATGTCAATATGGCGCTTATATCTGTTTTACTCAAGAAAGATAAGGACCCCACCGAATGTGGCAGCTATAGGCCCTTAAGTCTCCTCGGAGCCGATCTCAAGCTATATGCCAAGGTTCTCGCCATCCGACTTCAAAAGCATATGACATCTCTAGTTCACCCTGATCAATTTGGGAATGTCCTCCTGTTGAGCTATTCTGGGAAAATGTTACCTCTCAGCTCTCAGATATTTTCTCTCTGACAATACCCGTTTCTCCTTCTGTATTGCTATTGAATGATGTTTCTCAATTACCGACCTCTACACATGTGAAAAGGCTGATTCTAGCCGGCCTCACAGCCGCCAAAAAATTGATTGCCTCACAATGGATACACCCAGACAAACTATGCCCGAAGGTATGGATTCTCACTTATCTTGATGTGATCTATCTGGAGATATCCACTGCACGTGTTATAGGGGTTAATGAGTCTAATATCGCGATCTGGTTGGCTGCTGTTGCAAAGCTAAAAGAGCGCATATAACTCTCGATTACTGAATAATATATTATGCATGTAACTCACGTTGAGGTCCTGGGGTGAGCGGGGGGGGGAGCGAGTCCACATGTTTTCTTTTTTTCTTTTTGTTTTGTGTTTTTTGTGAATTTGATTATGTATATGTTGTGGGTTCACTGCATGTGAGCCGGACCATCAAGACCTCCTGATTTGACAGTTTTGAAATCTCTAATCTGCCTTGTTGCTGTGCGGGTGGGTTTTTGGGCCGCTTTGGCTGTGGGTCTGGTGGTCGTGGGCTCGGACTGGGGGGGGCCGTGGTTCGGGGTCTTGGCGAGTCGAGGTATTAAAGAGGCATGACGCTTTGGTTCGCTGGGGCGCCGGACTCGGGGTCCTCCGGGGTTGGGGTTCATGGCTGCCGTGTCTGGAGATGGAGGGGGCTCAAGAGGTTCACTATATAGTAATTGTTTTTATTTTTCCTGTTCCTTATATTATATTATATATATGTATATTAATTTGCATTATATCTATTCTCTTTTTTTTTATTTCATTGAATTATTAGGTGGCTTGTCAGTATGTTTTTTTCCTCATTATTGTATTATTATTATTGTAAAGAGAGAAAAAAAATATTTGATAAATTAACCCTTTCACTGCCACACAACAGCAGGCTAACCATTTCACCGCCACACTACAGAAGGTTAACCCTTTACTATCACACTACCGACGGTTACCGTAAAGGGTTAACCTTCTGTAGTGTGGCAGTGAAAGGGTTCATGTCTGAAGGAGTCGACTGAAGGCTTCTTGTCCTCTGCGAAAGCATGCAATTGGTCCACTGATGGATACATCTTGATATTTGTCTAGTCTAGTGTGTTCATTAGATGGGTGAAATCCTCTTTCAGTGCCTCTGTACCCGTTTTCTTAGGCAGTTAGCCTCACTGGTATGTGTGCCATGCTTCTAGGCCTCTTTGCTTTTGGAATGATAAAGAAAATAATAATAATAATAATTATTATAATCTTTTTTATTTATTTTGCAGTCGACTACGGCTCCTTTCAATCGACTATTCGACTAATCGAGGTCAGCCCTACTTGTTTCAAAAGCAAAGTCGACCCCGAAAGTTACTTGACGGTGATTCATCTGAGGTCGCGGTAATCCAGATAATTATGTTACAAATGAGTGTTTAAGCCTTTCACTACCACACAACAGAGAGAGGTTAACTGTCTGTAGTGTGATAGTAGGTTTAGGTTTACTTTATTTGTTCAAGGGGGACAGTGTACATTAACAAAACATTTTACAGATGTAAATGCACCCAATTTTAGCCAAAAGGCTAAATTTCCATTGGCAGTCCCCCTGCCAGAAGGTACAGGCTAAAATCCTGTGTAAAAAAAAGGGTTAGCAACCATATCCACACACACACATACACACACAGACACCTCAGTGTTGACAGCGCTGGTTTTCAATGAGCCATTCCCTAACCCTGCACTTGAATGAATGGTATGATGTGGACACTCTAATTGTTTGAGGAATTGAGTTCCATTGGTGGGATGCTCTGTATGAAAAGACGGCCTGGCCAAATACACTTTATTTTTTAAAGGGATTGTACAGTCCCTTAGTAGTAAAGGGTTAACCTTCTGTAGTGTGGTAGTGAAAGGGTTAACCAGCGGTAGTCTTCTCAGTGGGATCTGGTTCCTTTGCTCATAATTATGTGACTCGGATCATATTTGTGTGTGACCAGTGTGTGTGACCAGCACTGATTCTGATTTGACTTTAAATTAATATCTGGTCCTCAAATCAGATACAGGTCAGATTTTCTTTTTGCAATACGACCTCTGAGTCTGACCAGGTCGTGCGACTTTCATGCCACATTTACGTCACTCTAGATTAATCGTAAAATTCATAGACCTATGCGATATCTTTTATTTTTTTATAAATTTTTTTAACTTTTCAAGCACTTTCATAATGTTATGTTGTCTGTTTAAGAAAGAGTGCATTAAATGATTTTATTGAAAAAATAAGAATCGTGTGAGAGAATCGTGATCTCAATTCTTAAGAGAGAAAAATCCTGATTCACATTTTAGCAAAAATCGTGCAGCCCTACTCTAGATCGACATTTGTCACAATTTGCTTTACGTCCATCTTCATTTTTGTTTGTCATTTGCACACATGTGGGTCAGTTCAGGGGCAGTGACCCGTTCACACTGGAATCTGATATTTGGCCACAATAAAAATAATTATCTGAAACGGCCAAACAAAAAATATCTAATCCGAGCAATACATCAGAATTGAGCAGTAAAGCTTGTAGTGTGAACACAGCCAATAGGGAGGGGTGTAGTGGTTACTTCCTGGTCTATAGGGAGGTGTAGTGGTTACTTCCTGGTCTATAGGGAGGTGTAGTGGTTACTTCCTGGTCTATAGGGAGGTGTAGTGGTTACTTCCTGGTCTATAGGGAGGTGTAGTGGTTACTTCCTGGTCTATAGGGAGGTGTAGTAGTTACGTCATTGCTGTTTCCCGTGCGGTCCACCCCTCTTGAAATCGCCATGTATTCCCAATGGACCCATTTCTAAATCGTCTCGTTTAAAACAAATAAAGCACGAACATTGGCACGGTGTACCTTTCTGTGTGTATTCATCCACAATCTATAGCTCAACGTGAAACGATTAGCAATTAATCGTAATGGTAGCAAAATAACAACGTTTATGTCTTTGTTCACCGAGGAACTACACTTCCCTCTGGCGCTGCTGACGGCGACAACACTGAACGACAGGCGTTCTACCGGTAAGTGTAGTTATTTTCTAAGTAACAAGAATTTTTTTTTGGATCTACTTTTTCTCCCCATTTTCTATTTTTCTCCCTTCCCCAATTTCGTATTGTCCAATTCTACCCTCCCCTGTCTCGAACGTTGGTAGGCCATGCCTCCCACAAGCCGGCTGCAATGTGGACGAAGCCTTGCATCACGTGTCCCCTCCGGTACTCGAGGAGGCAGCCGTCGCATCTTTTCACCTGCACAGCGCGATCTCTCAGCGGCGAGGGTCTGCGTGGGAGGGACACGCCGCCCCCGTCGCTTCCTGATTCTACTGCGCAGGCGCACCAACCGACCTGTAGGAGTCGCTGTCCACAACGTCCGATCCCCACCCACCAGCTTCCCACCCCTAACACTGCCAATTGTGTTAGTATGAACGACCAGCCAAGCTGGTAGCAACGCCGAGAGCTGGGCTCGAACCCAGCATCTCCTGCGTTGGTGGCGAGCGCCTTGCCCACTGCGCCACCTAGCCGCCAAGTAACGACAAATTTAAAACCTTATAACTACCTTTATTTCAACCAAAAATGCTTAAACAATAACGTCAGTGACAGACGGGGACTCATTTTGAGCAAAAATGGAAAACTTGCCAATGTTCACGAGGCAGAATTATTACAATAGCCGATAATACGTTTTCCCGATGATAAATCCCTAAACGGGTGGACCGTGCAGGAAACTAAAGTGACGTCAGACTACACCTCCCTATACATAATAGATGGACATACCTAGACTAACCCTATATGTACAGTACAGTCAGTCTATAGTACAGTACAGTCTATAGTACAGTACAGTCTATAGTACAGTAGTCTATAGTACAGTCAGTCTACAGTACAGTCAGTCTATAGTACAGTCAGTCTATAGTACAGTCAGTCTATAGTACAGTCAGTCTATAGTACATTACAGTCTATAGTACAGTCAGTCTATAGTACAGTACAGTCTATAGTACAGTCAGTCTATAGTACAGTAGTCTATAGTACAGTACAGTCTACAGTACAGTCAGTCTATAGTACAGTCAGTCTATAGTACAGTACAGTCTATAGTACAGTACAGTCTATAGTACAGTCACTCTATAGTACAGTAGTCTATAGTACAGTCAGTCTATAGTACAGTACAGTCTATAGTACAGTCAGTCTATAGTACAGTCAGTCTATAGTACAGTCAGTCTATAGTACAGTACAGTCTATAGTACAGTACAGTCTACAGTACAGTATATAGTACAGTACAGTCTATAGTACAGTCAGTCTATAGTACAGTACAGTCTATAGTACAGTACAGTAGTACAGTCAGTCTATAGCACAGTACAGTCTACAGTACAGTACAGTCTATAGTACAGTCAGTCTATAGTACAGTACAGTCTATAGTACAGTCAGTCTATAGTACAGTACAGTCTATAGTACAGTCTATAGTACAGTACAGTCTATAGTACAGTCAGTCTATAGTACAGTACAGTCTATAGTACAGTCAGTCTATAGTACAGTCAGTCTACAGTACAGTCTATAGTACAGTACAGTCTATACAGTCTATAGTACAGTCAGTCTATAGTACAGTCAGTCTATAGTACAGTACAGTCTATACAGTCTATAGTACAGTCAGTCTATAGTACAGTCAGTCTATAGTACAGTACAGTCTATAGTACAGTCAGTCTATAGTACAGTCAGTCTATAGTACAGTACAGTCTATAGTACAGTCAGTCTATAGTACAGTCAGTCTATAGTACAGTCAGTCTATAGTACAGTACAGTCTATAGTACAGTACAGTCTATAGTACAGTACAGTCTATAGTACAGTCAGTCTATAGTACAGTACAGTCTATAGTACAGTATAGTACAGTACAGTCTATAGTACAGTACAGTCTATAGTACAGTCAGTCTATAGTACAGTACAGTCTATAGTACAGTCGGTCTATAGTACAGTCCAGTCTATAGTACAGTACAGTCTATAGTACAGTACAGTCTATAGTAGTCGGTCTATAGTACAGTACAGTCTATAGTACAGTACAGTCTATAGTACAGTACAGTCTATAGTACAGTACAGTCTATAGTACAGTCGGTCTATAGTACAGTACAGTCTATAGTACAGTACAGTCTATAGTAGTCAGTCTATAGTAGTCAGTCTATAGTACAGTCGTCTATAGTACAGTACAGTCTATAGTACAGTCAGTCTAGTACAGTCTATAGTACAGTACAGTCTATAGTAGTCAGTCTATAGTACAGTCAGTCTATAGTACAGTACAGTCTATAGTACAGCCGGTCTCTGCAGGGCTGGTAGTAGGAGGAGGTGTGTGTGTGCGCGCCGCTCCCACAGAATAACAAAAAACGTTCAGGAGAATTCCAT
>NC_140182.1:10354579-10369579 GCF_963971535.1 Notolepis coatsorum
AAATCCGTCCGGGAGGGCTGAATACTTTTACCAACGGATTTCCAGTTCCGCGTTCGCGTTCTGCGCTCTGATTGGCCACTGACGTTTCTGGTCGCGCCAATCGTGTGACGGCAAGTTCTGCCACCGGTTAAGCTTAGGCGACTCTTTCGAAGTTGGTTAAGGTTAGAGTTTGTCTTAGAGCAGGGCGATAGAACACCAGCCCTGATTCCAAACTCTAACCTTAACCAACTTCGAAAGAATCGCCTGAGCTTAAGCAGTGATAGACTAGGCATTAGGTAGTTTGCTGCTGGTCGAGGCGGAAATGGGCGTGTCACGCGATTGGGCGCACATGTCACATGACCAGAAACATCAGTGGCCAATCAGATCGCACCAGAAACGTCAGTGGCCAATAGGGGTGGGACGATACATCGATCCAGATCGATACATCGATGTAATTATCAACGATCGAATCGGATCGATGCGATGTAATAAGATCGATTCATATCGATACTCTTATTTTGAAAATCCTGTGGCGAGTCTCATAACTGATTGTGTTAAATGGGCATATGATATCATCTCATATCGATCGCAGGCACCTGAATCTAATCGTATCGTATTGTATCGTGAGAGACTTTGTGATATCGGCAAATATCGTATCGTTGTCCAAAGAATCAATATCGTATCGTATCATGATGAAACTGGTGATTCCCACCCCTAGTGGCCAATCAGAGCGCAGAACTGGAAATCCGTTGGTAAAAGAATAGACGCGTCCGGGAGCGGGAGGCGAACCCGGGTCGACCGCGTAGGTCTGCGTTGCAGTATGGGGGTGCGCCACTCGGGGGCGCCCCTAGCTCCCTGTATTGTATGGTTTGTGAAGCTTTTGGACGAGACAACATGCCACCTAGATATCCAGTAACAAACACGCACTTCATGTTGAAGCTCCGGAGTAAGTTTTATTATGTAACTTCACTATGTAAACAGACAAAGTGCTGATTGAAATAGTCTGTCCATTCATCTGACTGAAGACACAGTGCTGATTAAAATAGTCTCACACACACACACACACACACACACACACACACACACACACACACACACACACACACACACACACACACACACACACACAATCTCTCTCTCACTCTCAATCTCCTTTTCTTTTCTTTCTTGCTCTCTCTCTCTCTCACACACACACAATCTCTCTCTCTCTCAATCTAGTTTTCTTTTCTTTCTTTCTCTCTCTCGCTCTCTCTCTCTCACACACACACACACACACAATCTCTCTGTCTCACTCTCAATCTCCTTTTCTTTTCTTTCTTTCTTTCTCTCTCTCACACACACACACACACACAATCTCTCTCTCACTCTCAATCTCCTTTTCTTTTCTTTCTTTCTCTCTCTCTCTCTCTCTCACACACACACACACAATCTCTCTCTCACTCTCAATCTCCGTTTCTTTTCCTTCTTGCTCTCTCTCTCTCACACACACACACAATCTCTCTCTCTCCATTTCTCTGGTCTTGGTTTATTCAGAAGGAGAGAGGATGGTATCTATTATTTAGTCCATACTGGGTCCATCTGTGTCCTAATGCATCACTGTGAGAGAGGGAGAGAGAGAGAGAGAGAGAGAGAGAGAGAGAGAGAGAGAGAGAGAAATAGAAAGAGAGAGATAACGAGAGAGAGATAGAGAGAGAGCGAGAGGGGGGGAGATAGAGAGAGAGAGAGAGAAGAGAGAGAGAGAGGGAGAGAGAGAGAGGAGAGATAGAGAGAGATAATGAGAGAGATAGAGAAAGGGATAGAGAGAGGGGAAGAGAGCAGGAGAGAGAGAGATAGAGAGAGAGAGGGGGGGAGAGAGAGAGAGAGAGAGAGAGAGAGATAGAGAGAGAGAGAGAGGGGGAGAGAGAGGGGGAGAGAGAGAGAGAGAGAGAGAGAGAGAGAGAGAGAGAGAGAGAGAGAGAGAGAGAGAGAGAGAGAGAGAGAGAGAGAGAGAGAGAGAGAGAGAGAGAGATAGCAGGTCACTGGGTACAGGCGTGTATCTGTATCTCCCCCAGTCGGGTCCCCAGGACACCTGGAAGGAGGAATGCACTGTTATCCATCATATCTGGTGGCAAATCCCTCCGTGATGACTCAACATAATGTAACGCTCGATCACACGCTCAGGTGCAGAACTACACACGCATGAAGCACACTCTCTCACATTAGATCAGATTACAGTAGATCCTCCAATCTTACCCTTACCCTAAGTTGTACCTCATCCCATTTCTGCATTGTACTGTATATTGTATTGTAACTCAGTTACAATTTTTTTTTCCTACTCTGTATTGTATATTGTATTATGTATATTGAACACTTTTGCTTGAACTTTTGTTTACACTTGTTACGTACTTTTGACTTCTATTTTATACGTATCTATTTTATTTTGTATCTAGCACACTCTCAGGAGCAGAACAGAAAAAAAGCATTTCATATAAAATAGAGATGTCCGATATTATCGGCCTACCGATATTATCGGCCGATATTGGCATTAAAATGTGATATCGTAAAATATCGGTATGAGTTTTCAATTTTTTTTTTTTTTTACATTTCTATAACCTTTATTTACCCAGGCAAGCAAGTAAGAACAAATTCTGATTTTATTTATTGTCAAAAGTATGCATAATGTTATGTTAATTCCACAACAAGACATATGTAATGTTAATTACCTGAAATTATTCAGTTTGGGGGGGGGGGGGGGGACCCTGCATATATTGGTATCGGTTGATATCGGTTGATATCGGTATCGGAAATTAAGAGTTGGACAATATCGGTATATCGGTATCAGTAAAAAAGCCAATATCGAGCATCCCTAATATAAAAGTATTCTGTAGTTTTGTATAACTAATAAAGAAACTTGAACTTGAAACTTGAATCACAACGGCAGGCTTGAGGTAGGTCAATTGCATCTCTCTCTCTCTCTTTCTCTTAGATTGGATTAGATTTGATTAAAATGTATTGTCATCATAAATCAAATCAAAATCAAATCAAATGTATTTGTAAGGCCCGACAACAACACACGTTAATGTCCCCATGGGCCGGACACGTCTTCTTTTAAACAAGTCAAGAAGAAACATCACAATTAATGAATCACGGACAAAACAAAAACACCATGAAGTCCAAAACGTTTAAAATAAGTAAAAAAATAAATTCATGCAGCACAAGTACAGTACAACCAAAAGTGGTTTGGCATCCAACCAGAGTGCAAATGTAACAATAAAGTGCAACAGTGATATACAATGTACAGGTGATTAAACTGAGTATAAAATATATAGATTAGTACTAGTGAGTAATAGTGCTAATCAGATGTATGTACAGAGTTGTAGTATTAATATGTACAGAGATACAGGTATAAAGACACTATGGTAGTAAGTCATACTGGCCAGCAGCGTAACTAGTAAGAGTAGGTAAGGGATATGTACTGATATAGTATCTACAGATGTGTAAAAAAGATTGTACAGACAGATGTGGAAAGATATATATACAGTATGCATAAATATAAATATATAAATACTTTTTGAGTGGCAAGAAGCCTGGGCAAATGTTCGACTTGCATCAAGGAACCCGGACCATCAACAAATCAATCTTAACTATATCCATAGGACATACTTGACTCCTATAAGACTGAACAGAATGGGTCTTAAACAAGACTCCAAATGCTCCTTATGTACAAATGGGGACGAGGGGACATTTATGCACATGTACTGGGACTGCCCACCAGTTAAGATATTCTGGAAAGTGACCCAGCAATTATCAAATCTCTTAACTCTGAATATACCTGTACACCCCTCTGTATTACTGCTGAATGATGTTTTTGGGTATGCAGTACATCCACAGCTAAAGAGATTGGTTTTATCTGGTATTACAGTGGCTAAAAAACTGATAGCATCACGATGGATTCAACCGGAAAAAAATTGCCGAAAGGTCTGGATCCTTACATATCTTGATGTGATTTATCTAGAAATATCTACAGCAAGAATTTTGGGTCTCAATGAATCCAAATTGACAATGTGGTTAGAAGTGGTGGAGAAAATAAAAACTAGCATATAATGGTAGTGTCTGGTTAAGAGCAAATGAGAATGGATGGATTATCCATGGGGGGGTCCAGGGTGGGGGGTGCGAGCAAGAGCATATGTGTGTAGGGGAATAGATAGCAGGTATTAGGGGCATATCTTGTATAAGACATTTATTTAAACTGTGATTTAATTTGATGTGCACTGTTAACAATGCTTGTATATCTAATCGTGTGTTGTCATGTATGTTTGTGTTTGTTTAAAAAATAATAAAAAAATAAAATACAAAAAAAATATATATAAATGCTATCATACAACGTTATATGGGTTATATTCAGAGTATAAGTAGGTATATAGAAGGATTATATGCAGGTATATTCAGACAGATTACATTGTACATGCTAGCAAACAGAGTTATATGGGTAGAAAGACTATAGTTTGAGGTAGGTAGTTATGATTATACATACACACACACACCCTGCAAACAAGTACACATACACACACACACACACACACACACACACCCTGCAAACATGCACACAGACACTGAACACACCCTGCAAACATGCACACAGACACTGAACACACCCTGCAAACATGCACACACAGACACTGAGGTATGTGAGAGTGAATCTCATGTGTGTGGTATTAGGGCCACAGAGGAAATGGTCCATTTCATAGGTCCTTGAAAGCCACTTTGTGGAGAAAACCAGGGCAGCAAACCTCCACTTCTCACACTAGCCTCCCTCGCCTCCCCCTCTCCTCCCTCCTCTCTCTCCTCTCATTCCTCTCCTCTCCCTCCTATCCTCTCCTCTCCCTCCTCTCCCACCGCTCTCTCCCATCGTTTCCTTTCCCCTCCCTCCTCTCCTCCCACCTCTCCCTCCTATCCTCTCCTCTCTCTCTCCTCCTCCTACACACCCTCCAACCCCACCAGACCCCTACGCTCTGCATCTTCTAACTATACACTCAAGACCCCTACGCTCTGCATCTTCTAACTACACACCCTCAAGACTCCTACGCTCTGTATCTTCTAACTACACACCCTCAAGACCCCTACGCTCTGCATCTTCTAACTACACACCCTCAAGACCCCTACGCTCTGCATCTTCTAACTACACACCCTCAAGACCCCTACGCTCTGCATCTTCTAACTACACACCCTCAAGACCCCTACACTCTACATCTTCTAACTACACACCCTCAAGACCCCTACGCTCTGCATCTTCTAACTACACACCCTCAAGACCCCTACACTCTGCATCTTCTAACTACACACCCTCAAGACCCCTACGCTCTGCATCTTCTAACTACACACACTCAAGACCCCTACACTCTGCATCTTCTAACTACACACCCTCAATACCCCTACACTCTACATCTTCTAACTACACACCCTCAAGACCCCTACGCTCGGCATCTTCTAACTACACACCCTCAAGACCCCTACGCTCTGCATCTTCTAACTACACACCCTCAAGACCCCTACGCTCTGCATCTTCTAACTACACACCCTCAAGACCCCTACGCTCTGCATCTTCTAACTACACACCCTCAAGACCCCTACTATACTATATCTCTCTACTACTATGCACTCAACACTGCAGCACCCACGTTTCAACACTGTTTGACGAACATTGTTACTCTTCCTGCTGACTTGTCGTACAGAACTGCGTCAGTCGCTTTGGATAAAAACGTTCAGATAAATGACTAAATGTAAATGTTATGGACTTGACCAAGATACTATTTCTTTCTGCTGCTGAGGTAAAACAAGAGACATGCTGAGTCTCATTCAGCAGTGAACAGACTGTTTGGGGATCTCATAAATGTAACAATATTGTCATATCCAGGCCGCGTGAATATTAAAGGCAACCAACTTGTGTTCAGCTTTTCTCTGATTGGCCACAACCCCACGCCGCTAGCCCGTCCCCTTTTGCCGCGATAGCGGCAGGAACCTTCAAGTTCCCTGGTGCAAAATAAATCTGGTAGTTGGTTTATGACGTTAATTAATAATAAACACTGTTAGGACTCTTAATAATAAACACTGTTAGGACTATCTGACTCTTAATAATAAACACTGTTAGGACTATCTGACTCTTACTAATAAACACTGTTAGGACTATAAACACTGTTAGGACTATCTGACTCTTAATAATAAACACTGTTAGGACTATCTCGATTCACGCGTCACTACTGTAACTAGAAACTCTGGGTGTCACTGTACATCAGTGTGGAACTGTACGCTGTAACGTTATTATTTCGCGTTTTTAACGTCATAAACCAACTACCAGATTCACTCGTCACTGTACATCCGTGGAGGCTGCTGAAGCACCAGCGGGGCGATGCGGTGGTTTGTCCCCGGCTTCCGTGCGCCGCCGCCGGCTTGACTCGGTCCAGCTCCAGCAGCAGCAGCGGCCGTGCTCCGTTGTAGAAGCCCTTCAATGACAGAGCTCTCATATTTTGCGAATGCATAAACTATATCTTAAATTATGGCTATGTGTCTAATATGGCTGTCGCTTATCAATGACTTCGCGACAGCCATATTAGACACATAGCCATAATTTAAGATATAGTTTATGCATTCGCAAATATGAGAGCTCTGTCATTGAAGTGGGTGGTGGCAGCGTTACTAACAGCGTTCACCCTGATGTAAAGTAGCGATTTTTATTGTTTTGTCATGACAAACCAATTACATAATCTCAACATATGTGTAAAGAAACAACATATTCCAGTTAACGGTATATTTTTTTAATGATTCATTACGGTATAAATTAGGTTAACTGGAGCTGCGTATTGCTGGCTCTCATATTTGCTAATACAATAGCGTTCACCCTGATGTAAACAATTCTACAACGGAAGACGGCCGCTGCCGGCGCAACTCTCTGCCGCGCGGCCATGTGGCCAATCAGAGAAACGCTGAACACAAGTTGGTTGCCTTTAATATTCACGCATCCAGGCCACTGTCGCCACTGTCACCTAACATGAACTGAATGGTGGTTTTCTTAGAAGATAATTGCCCAAAAATGTCCTGCCCTAGAAATGTGAGATATTCGGTGTGTTGGCATAAACGGAATGGGCTGAGAATGCTACTTTGTCTGTTTCCAACCCCAAAATACCAGGAGAAACATGCATATAATATCACCACATAGCACGGCGAAATCCCCAAGGGGGCAGCATCAAGTTGAGTCTAAACCAAAAGGATCCAGAATGGTGTTGAGTTGGCCTTGCCCGCGCCAAACCGTACCCGCCTGAACCAAAACCAGAACAATGACAGTATGAGAATGTGTTGTGCGTTTTCAAATATTGTCAGACACCATATTTGGGCTTCAGTGCTTTGTTCTGGAGAACAAACAAGAGCCCGGCAAAACATCAATAAGCAACAACAACAGAACTACATCCAGAACAGTGCAGGGCAAGAGGTATGGCAGCCGGCCATTGGCTGGGGTTGAACTAATGAGAAGCAGTGATTGGCTGGACACTGGGCGTCCAGGAAGGAATTCCTGTGGCAGAGTTCTCTCTCACACGCAAGTGAGGTCTGACGCTCCCTCTGCTACAGCTAGACGACCAACAAGCACCTACTAATGTTCACCACAATCTCCAAACACTCAGTCCGGGCTACAATCGCTGAGTTAACACGGAACACTAACATACTTTGACGGCGGTGCAGATCTGAAACGACTCTGGACATGTTTAAAAGAGCAATTCTGACATAAACTCACATATCCCAATACTGTAAACCCGGGTTGCACGCATTCAATTTAATCTGACACTCACACTGAAGCATGGGAGGGGGGGCGTGATTAACCTAGACCAGCGTTTCCCAAACTTAGGGTTGCGACCCAAAATGGGTCGCGGACCCGTTTTTATTGGGTCGCCAATAAAAAAAAATTCAAAAATATATTTTAATAAAAACTACTCTAGCATACCTGAAAAACAAATACAGAAACAGACTAAATGCTCAGCATGACCTCAGAATAGCACTTTCAAAAACCAAGCCCAGAATAGATCTGCTGGTTGAAAACTTCAACCAGCCACATACCTCTCATTAGATGTCATTGTGCCATAGATGAAATATTATACCCCTTCTAGCATGATGTCAGGTCAGTAGAATTTTTAAATAAGTCAGTACAAATTAATCAGAATGTTGCTCAATGTTGGGGTTTAAGGTTGAGGGACGGAGGGAGGGGGTAAGAAATGGAGAGTTGAAAAAGGGGTGAGAAATAGAAAGGAGAGTAGAACATGTTTGTTCATTTAAAAGTGTTACAAAATTGTATGTTATGTTATGAGGTGGTGAGAAACTTAACATTACACTCTGATTATTGTTGTGATGTACATTTATAATTAAATAAATACATTTCATATACATTTGAAATTCATGGTTTGTTGTGTTCTTTATCAGTAGTTTATAAATGTATGGTATGGCAATTCATGATATATTTTTGTAAGTTTGGGTCCCGGGGAAACACCAAATTTCTCTTTTGGGTCTTGAGCTGAAAAAGTTTGGGAACCCCTGACCTAGACCAATGAAAGTAGTAGTCTGTACTGAGTTAATGGACACCTCGCATAAGTCTCTTATTTCGATGGACAATGATGGTAATTATTCATGAATCAATGATAATAGGTTCACGTTCTTGCCTGATGCTTAAGAGGTTAAAACCGTGTTCAATTACTGCACTTTGAAAAACTACTCTAGACAGTTCAGCATCAACCAAATACGTTAGCAACAGTCTCCCAGACGCAGGCGTTAGCAACAGTCTCCCAGACGCAGGCGTTAGCAAGTCTCCCAGGCGTTAGCAACAGTCTCCCAGGCATTAGCAACAGTCTCCCAGACGTTAGCAACAGTCTCCCAGACGCAGGCGTTAGCAACAGTCTCCCAGACGTTAGCAACAGTCTCCCAGACGTTAGCAACAGTCTCCCAGACGCAGGCGTTAGCAACAGTCTCCCAGACGTTAGCAACAGTCTCCCAGACGTTAGCAACAGTCTCCCAGACGTTAGCAACAGTCTCCCAGACGCAGACATTAGCAACAGTCTCCCAGACGTTAGCAACAGTCTCCCAGGCGTTAGCAACAGTCTCCCAGGCGTTAGCAACAGTCTCCCAGGCGTTAGCAACAGTCTCCCAGACGTTAGCAACAGTCTCCCAGACGCAGGCGTTAGCAACAGTCTCCCAGACGCAGACGTTAGCAACAGTCTCCCAGACGTTAGCAACAGTCTCCCAGATGCAGGCGTTAGCAACAGTCTCCCAGACGCAGACGTTAGCAACAGTCTCCCAGACGCAGGCGTTAGCAACAGTCTCCCAGACGCAGACGTTAGCAACAGCCTCCCAGACGCAGACGTTAGCAACAGTCTCCCAGACGCAGGCGTTAGCAACAGTCTCCCAGACGCAGACGTTAGCAACAGCCTCCCAGACGCAGACGTTAGCAACAGCCTCCCAGACGCAGGCGTTAGCAACAGCCTCCCAGGCGTTAGCAACAGCCTCCCAGACGCAGGCGTTAGCAACAGCCTCCCAGACGCAGGCGTTAGCAACAGTCTCCTAGATGCAGGCGTTAGCAACAGTCTCCCAGACGTTAGCAACAGTCTCCCAGACGCAGACGTTAGCAACAGTCTCCCAGACGTTAGCAACAGTCTCCCAGACGCAGACGTTAGCAACAGTCTCCCAGACGCAGGCGTTAGCAACAGCCTCCCAGACGCAGACGTTAGCAACAGTCTCCCAGACGTTAGCAACAGTCTCCCAGACGCAGACGTTAGCAACAGTCTCCCAGACGTTAGCAACAGTCTCCCAGACGCAGACGTTAGCAACAGTCTCCCAGACGCAGACGTTAGCAACAGTCTCCCAGACGCAGACGTTAGCAACAGTCTCCCAGACGCAGACGTTAGCAACAGTCTCCCAGATGCAGGCGTTAGCAACAGTCTCCCAGACGTTAGCAACAGCCTCCCAGACGCAGGCGTTAGCAACAGTCTCCCAGATGCAGGCGTTAGCAACAGTCTCCCAGACGTTAGCAACAGTCTCCCAGACGCAGACGTTAGCAACAGTCTCCCAGACGCAGACGTTAGCAACAGCCTCCCAGACGCAGGCGTTAGCAACAGCCTCCCAGACGCAGGCGTTAGCAACAGTCTCCCAGATGCAGGCGTTAGCAACAGTCTCCCAGACGTTAGCAACAGCCTCCCAGACGCAGGCGTTAGCAACAGTCTCCCAGACGTTAGCAACAGTCTCCCAGGCGTTAGCAACAGTCTCCCAGACGTTAGCAACAGTCTCCCAGACGCAGACGTTAGCAACAGTCTCCCAGACGCAGGCGTTAGCAACAGTCTCCCAGACGTTAGCAACAGTCTCCCAGGCGTTAGCAACAGTCTCCCAGACGCAGGCATTAGCAACAGTCTCCCAGACGTTAGCAACAGTCTCCCAGACGTTAGCAACAGTCTCCCAGGCGTTAGCAACAGTCTCCCAGACGCAGGCATTAGCAACAGTCTCCCAGGCGTTAGCAACAGTCTCCCAGGCGTTAGCAACAGTCTCCCAGGCGTTAGCAACAGTCTCCCAGACGCAGGCGTTAGCAACAGTCTCCCAGACGTTAGCAACAGTCTCCCAGGCGTTAGCAACAGTCTCCCAGACGCAGGCATTAGCAACAGTCTCCCAGACGTTAGCAACAGTCTCCCAGAAGCAGACATTAGCAACAGCCTCCCAGACGCAGGCGTTAGCAACAGTCTCCCAGACGTTAGCAACAGTCTCCCAGACGCAGGCGTTAGCAACAGTCTTCCAGACGCAGGCGTTAGCAACAGCCTCCCAGACGCAGGCGTTAGAAACAGCCTCCCAGACGCAGGCGTTAGAAACAGCCTCCCAGACGCAGACGTTAGCAACAGCCTCCCAGACGTTAGCAACAGTCTCCCAGACGCAGGCGTTAGCAACAGTCTCCCAGACGCAGGCGTTAGCAACAGCCTCCCAGACGCAGGCGTTAGCAACAGTCTCCCAGACGCAGGCGTTAGCAACAGCCTCCCAGACGCAGGCGTTAGCAACAGTCTCCCAGACGTTAGCAACAGTCTCCCAGACGCAGGCGTTAGCAACAGTCTTCCAGACGCAGGCGTTAGCAACAGCCTCCCAGACGCAGGCGTTAGAAACAGCCTCCCAGACGCAGGCGTTAGAAACAGCCTCCCAGACGCAGACGTTAGCAACAGCCTCCCAGACGTTAGCAACAGTCTCCCAGACGCAGGCGTTAGCAACAGTCTCCCAGACGCAGGCGTTAGCAACAGCCTCCCAGACGCAGGCGTTAGCAACAGTCTCCCAGACGCAGGCGTTAGAAACAGTCTCCCAGACGTTAGCAACAGTCTCCCAGACGCAGGCGTTAGCAACAGTCTCCCAGACGTTAGCAACAGTCTCCCAGACGCAGGCGTTAGCAACAGTCTCCCAGGCGTTAGCAACAGTCTCCCAGACGTTAGCAACAGTCTCCCAGGCGTTAGCAACAGTCTCCCAGACGTTAGCAACAGTCTCCCAGACGTTAGCAACAGTCTCCCAGGCGTTAGCAACAGTCTCCCAGACGCAGGCGTTAGCAACAGTCTCCCAGACGTTAGCAACAGTCTCCCAGACGTTAGCAACAGTCTCCCAGACGTTAGCAACAGTCTCCCAGGCGTTAGCAACAGTCTCCCAGACGTTAGCAACAGTCTCCCAGGCGTTAGCAACAGTCTCCCAGACACAGACGTTAGCAACAGTCTCCCAGACGCAGACGTTAGCAACAGTCTCCCAGACGTTAGCAACAGTCTCCCAGACGCAGACGTTAGCAACAGTCTCCCAGGCGTTAGCAACAGTCTCCCAGACGCAGACGTTAGCAACAGTCTCCCAGACGTTAGCAACAGTCTCCCAGACGCAGACGTTAGCAACAGTCTCCCAGACGTTAGCAACAGTCTCCCAGACGCAGACGTTAGCAACAGCCTCCCAGACGCAGACGTTAGCAACAGTCTCCCAGACGCAGGCGTTAGCAACAGTCTCCCAGGCGTTAGCAACAGTCTCCCAGACGTTAGCAAGTCTCCCAGACGTTAGCAACAGTCTCCCAGGCGTTAGCAACAGTCTCCCAGACGCAGGCGTTAGCAACAGTCTCCCAGGCGTTAGCAACAGTCTCCCAGACACAGACGTTAGCAACAGTCTCCCAGACACAGACGTTAGCAACAGTCTCCCAGACGCAGACGTTAGCAACAGTCTCCCAGGCGTTAGCAACAGTCTCCCAGACGTTAGCAACAGTCTCCCAGACGCAGACGTTAGCAACAGTCTCCCAGGCGTTAGCAACAGTCTCCCAGACGCAGACGTTAGCAACAGTCTCCCAGACGTTAGCAACAGTCTCCCAGACGCAGACGTTAGCAACAGTCTCCCAGGCGTTAGCAACAGTCTCCCAGACGCAGGCGTTAGCAACAGTCTCCCAGACGCAGACGTTAGCAACAGCCTCCCAGACGCAGACGTTAGCAACAGTCTCCCAGACGCAGGCGTTAGCAACAGTCTCCCAGACGCAGGCGTTAGCAACAGTCTCCCAGACGCAGGCATTAGCAACAGTCTCCCAGACGTTAGCAACAGTCTCCCAGACGCAGACGTTAGCAACAGTCTCCCAGACGTTAGCAACAGTCTCCCAGACGCAGACGTTAGCAACAGTCTCCCAGACGTTAGCAACAGTCTCCCAGACGCAGACGTTAGCAACAGTCTCCCAGGCGTTAGCAACAGTCTCCCAGACGCAGACGTTAGCAACAGTCTCCCAGGCGTTAGCAACAGTCTCCCAGACGTTAGCAACAGTCTCCCAGACGCAGACGTTAGCAACAGTCTCCCAGGCGTTAGCAACAGTCTCCCAGACGCAGGCGTTAGCAACAGTCTCCCAGACGCAGACGTTAGCAACAGTCTCCCAGACGTTAGCAACAGTCTCCCAGACGCAGGCGTTAGCAACAGTCTCCCAGACGTTAGCAACAGTCTCCCAGACGCAGACGTTAGCAACAGTCTCCCAGACGTTAGCAACAGTCTCCCAGACGCAGACGTTAGCAACAGTCTCCCAGGCGTTAGCAACAGTCTCCCAGACGCAGGCGTTAGCAACAGTCTCCCAGACGCAGACGTTAGCAACAGCCTCCCAGACGCAGACGTTAGCAACAGTCTCCCAGACGCAGGCGTTAGCAACAGTCTCCCAGACGCAGGCGTTAGCAACAGTCTCCCAGACGTTAGCAACAGTCTCCCAGACGCAGGCGTTAGCAACAGTCTCCCAGACGCAGGCGTTAGCAACAGTCTCCCAGACGCAGGCATTAGCAACAGTCTCCCAGACGTTAGCAACAGTCTCCCAGACGCAGGCGTTAGCAACAGTCTCCCAGATGCAGG
This sequence comes from Notolepis coatsorum, assembly GCF_963971535.1. NCBI lineage: Eukaryota > Metazoa > Chordata > Actinopteri > Aulopiformes > Paralepididae > Notolepis > Notolepis coatsorum. Next base: position 10,367,930 of record NC_140182.1, read on the forward strand.
CATTAGCAACAGCCTCCCAGACGCAGACGTTAGCAACAGTCTCCCAGACGCAGGCGTTAGCAACAGCCTCCCAGACGCAGACGTTAGCAACAGTCTCCCAGACGTTAGCAACAGTCTCCCAGACGTTAGCAACAGCCTCCCAGACGCAGACGTTAGCAACAGTCTTCCAGACGCAGGCGTTAGCAACAGTCTCCCAGACGCAGGCGTTAGCAACAGTCTCCCAGACGTTAGAAACAGTCTCCCAGGCGTTAGCAACAGTCTCCCAGACGCAGGCGTTAGCAACAGTCTCCCAGACGTTAGCAACAGTCTCCCAGAAGCAGACATTAGCAACAGCCTCCCAGACGCAGGCGTTAGCAACAGTCTCCCAGACGCAGACGTTAGCAACAGTCTCCCAGACGTTAGCAACAGTCTCCCAGACGCAGGCGTTAGCAACAGTCTCCCAGACGCAGGCGTTAGCAACAGTCTCCCAGACGCAGGCGTTAGCAACAGTCTCCCAGACGCAGACGTTAGCAACAGTCTCCCAGGCGTTAGCAACAGTCTCCCAGACGTTAGCAACAGTCTCCCAGACGCAGGCGTTAGCAACAGTCTCCCAGACGTTAGCAACAGTCTCCCAGACGCAGACGTTAGCAACAGTCTCCCAGACGTTAGCAACAGTCTCCCAGACGCAGGCGTTAGCAACAGTCTCCCAGACGTTAGCAACAGTCTCCCAGGCGTTAGCAACAGTCTCCCAGACGCAGACGTTAGCAACAGTCTCCCAGACGTTAGCAACAGTCTCCCAGACGTTAGCAACAGTCTCCCAGACGCAGGCGTTAGCAACAGTCTCCCAGACGTTAGCAACAGTCTCCCAGACGCAGGCGTTAGCAACAGTCTCCCAGACGTTAGCAACAGTCTCCCAGACGTTAGCAACAGTCTCCCAGACGCAGGCGTTAACAAGTCTCCCAGACGTTAGCAACAGTCTCCCAGACGTTAGCAACAGTCTCCCAGGCGTTAGCAACAGTCTCCCAGACGCAGACGTTAGCAACAGTCTCCCAGACGCAGACGTTAGCAACAGTCTCCCAGACGTTAGCAACAGCCTCCCAGACGTTAGCAACAGTCTCCCAGGCGTTAGCAACAGTCTCCCAGGCGTTAGCAACAGTCTCCCAGACGCAGACGTTAGCAACAGTCTCCCAGACGTTAGCAACAGTCTCCCAGACGCAGACGTTAGCAACAGTCTCCCAGACGTTAGCAACAGTCTCCCAGGCGTTAGCAACATTCGGATTCAAAACGATTCAACAATAAAAAATAAAGCTCAGCCGCTCGCCCGGTGGATGGAGCGGGAACAACACCGGGCTTCCTCTGTGCGTATGGTAATGCAGAGAAGAGAGACAGAGAGAGAGAGAGAGAGAGAGAGAGAGAGAGAGAGAGAGAGAGAGAGAGAGAGAGAGAGAGAGACCGAATGTAACCCTGATCAGAAGCAGAGCCAGGCACGGTGAGAGGGAAGCACCTAGAGAACAGCAGGCCTGCCAACACACACACACACACACACACACACACACAGACACACACACACACACACACACACACACACACACACAGACACACACACAACACACACACACACACACACACACACACACACACACACACACACAGCCATCTGGAATGAAGAAC
>NC_140182.1:10374579-10397079 GCF_963971535.1 Notolepis coatsorum
TGTGTGTGGTTGAGACAGAGCCAACATGGAGTCATCCATGAACCCAGAAGTAATCCTGCCTGTAATCCTGCCTGTAATCCTGCCTGTAATCCTGCCTGTAATCCTGTCTGTAATCCTGTCTGTAATCCTGCCTGTAATCCTGCCTGTAATCCTGCCTGTAATCCTGCCTGTAATCCTGTCTGTAATCCTGCCTGTAATCCTGTCTGTAATCCTGTCTGTAATCCTGTCTGTAATCCTGCCTGTAATCCTGCCTGTAATCCTGCCTGTAATCCTGTCTGTAATCCTGTCTGTAATCCTGCCTGTAATCCTGTCTGTAATCCTGCCTGTAATCCTGCCTGTAATCCTGCCTGTAATCCTGCCTGTAATCCTGTCTGTAATCCTGTCTGTAATCCTGCCTGTAATCCTGCCTGTAATCCTGTCTGTAATCCTGTCTGTAATCCTGCCTGTAATCCTGTCTGTAATCCTGCCTGTAATCCTGCCTGTAATCCTGTCTGTAATCCTGTCTGTAATCCTGTCTGTAATCCTGCCTGTAATCCTGCCTGTAATCCTGCCTGTAATCCTGTCTGTAATCCTGTCTGTAATCCTGCCTGTAATCCTGCCTGTAATCCTGCCTGTAATCCTGTCTGTAGAAGCGGAGGGAGGGAGAGTGAAGAGGAGGCAGAGGAAGAATGACGAAGAGTAGGAGAGAGGAGAACCCCGGGAAAGATGATTCTATCAAAAAACAGAATTGAGTCCAGTGGGTTCTGAGTAAAAATACGTCCAGAAGACAAACGTTCTTCAAACAATCTGGCCGCCTCCCAGTTTATGCACCTAACTAACAGGTACATATATCACCAGGGCGACAGCGGTTACCTTAAAAGGACATTCGTTTTTGGTTTTCACCAAACTCTCACCATCTTCCTGCTCTGGTTGTGTGAGAAAGAGTGCACGTTAACCTCATCCATGTGTGTGTGTGTGTGTGTGTGTGTGAAAGAGTGCACGTTAACCTCATCCATGTGTGTGTGTGTGTGTGTGTGTGTGTGTGTGTGTGTGTGTGTGTGTGTGTGTGTGTGTGTGTGTGTGTGTGAAAGAGTGCACGTTAAACTCATCCATGTCTGTGTGTGTGAGAAAGAGTGCCCCTTCCTGGTCGTTGCGCGCATTTGCCCCCTACTTGCCGGTCTAGGGAGCCCTGAAGTCTATCAGATGCTTCCACCGAGACATAGGAGACAGCCAGCAGCCTCTTTTCACCTGGCAGCGCGGACTCTCATTGGTGAAGTGTAACGTGTGGGAGGTCGCACTACCTTCACCAGTTCCTTCCCTTGCTGTGCAGGCGCCCTGACCGACCTGTAGGAGTCACTGTTTACAACGACCAGGATACCACCCACCGGCTTTCCACCCTCTAACACTGCCAATTGTGTCAGTATGACGACCGGCCAAGCCGGAGGCACCGCTGACAGCCGGATTCGATACCCGTGTCTCTGCGGTGGTAGACAGACGCTTAGTCCGCTGCGCTACCCGGCCGCCCTGCATGGATCACTTTCATCAACTTCTAATTATACGAGTTTCACCTCATTATAACTATCAGTAGGATTGATGTAACAAAAAAAAGCAATGGAATGTGCATTTGATTAGATCCAATGTTTACTTCTTGCGTCGCCCCGCCGGAGATGGAAACTTGAATCCGGGGAGAGAAAGGACAGCGGTACTGTATCTGATTGACCTCTGCGTCTGGGACGACGAACTCCAGAGCAACGGAGCCGCTCTTCGAAAAACAGCAACAGGAAAAAAAAAATGAAAAAAAATAATAAAAAAAAATAAAAAAAAGTCTGTCCTTATTGAACAAGAATGTTGTTTGGACAAACGTGTGTCCAGCCGGCTTGGAATGCATGTGAAATCAATACAGGGGGGGTTACACTCTCTCTTTTATTTATTATTATTTATTCATAAGCTCGGAGATGTAAGCATCAGAAAAATGAAAGGGACATAGTTGTTCCGGGCTTGATGTGTTAAAAAATGTCTTTGATGAAAACAGGAAGGTGGCGTCTTACACCACCGCCACGAGCCCTGGAGCTGAATAGAACATTATGGTCCAGGTCCACACGGCCCGGCAGCGCCAGAACACAAAGAGCCCGATTCAACCTGCCGCACCGAGAGCTACACTCACAGGACACGACTGGAGCGGGCCGGGGCCGAGAGCAGAGCGGGACCAAGCCACAGAACAACACGGGGACAGAGAGACGCAGCAACGCCAAGGTCTCGCTCTCTGTCTCTCTGTCTCTCTCTCTCTGTCTCTCTCTCTCTGTCTCTCTCTCTCTCTAAGAAAGAATGGTACTGTCAGTTAAAGGCCAACCTTCACGTTGTATTTTTGTTCAATAAACAATGTGGACTAGGCCAACGGTGACTTTCATGAAGGAGGGAAAAAAAATATTGAAATTGACCCAGTTTTAGCGTTTTTATCAAACATTTTGTCTGCCCAACACAATCACCACGCACATGGATATTTTAATCAATGGTTCATAACGTGCGTGTGTAATCGAAATGATCTCGTCACAACAGGTGCAGGGCACCAGGGGGCTCACCAGGGGGCGCTGAGAGTCACCCACAGCTAGTGGCAGGCACTGCAGGCAGAGAGCCTTGCTACCATAGATATATGCTTGCTACTACTAGCCGAATGAAAATGTATCTGTTTCACCTAACAACACTATTGCTCCGTGATTATAGCCATCCATCTCTAAAGCTAACCACTATTTGTAAAAGCCACAACCACGTTACCATATTTGTAATAATGTAAATCATTGTGTCGTTGTACACATTTGTGTTTATAACGTTAGTAGCTAACATAGCTTAGCTTGGTAGCTATTGTGCTAACAACATATCCCGACATCCGGCTCACTGGCCGGCATGAACGGCCGACCCAAAATGGTTCTCTCCTCTCTGTACACCCCGTCCCCACGGGTACCCTGCCGGGGGGCCCATGGACACGACAACGGCGGCAGCCGTAGGGTGCTCGAGCCCGTAAAGGCTAGTGGTACACGATAGCTATGAGCTAACTAACGCGACAGGCTCAAACACCCTACGGTCGCCGCTGTTGTCGCGTCCACAAGCTCCTCCGCAGGACACCCGCGAGGACGGGGGCACACAAAGAGGAGAGAACCACCCGCAGGGACAGCGGAGCTGTAGTGGTCCCGACTGTAGCAGGGACGGCGGAGCTATAGGCTAACTGTGATGCACCGAGTGGGCCACCATTGATCTAGTACTATGACCCGGACGGGCAAGGCATACGTTTCCTGAAGTGACGTCACGGCCGTGCTACTGTCTGATAAGCTTTTAGATTCGGCTCATTAATATGCACCTGTAGTGACGTCGGCGTTTGATAAGCTTTTTTGATTCGCGCGTGCATGTTATTCGTGCGTGGACCTTTTTTTAACTCTTTCGAAGTGGCATTTCCGGTGTCAAATGGAAAAAAATAAAGAATGAAATTATATACCAATGATGTAAACTACCCATAATTGATCAGTAGGGTTTAACCTGGATGTTGGGCTTTAAGTAAACATAGTGGGTGATTGAGAAGATGGGTATGTGTGATTGGTGAACTTAGATTTTTTATATATTTGTATGTTGTATTGAGATGTATTGTCGCACTTTAAGTGAACATTATACTGTATGCCTTGAAACATGATTGAGTAGATGGGTATGTGTTATTGAGGTGTATTGTTTTATTCTATTGTATTGATTGTATTGTATTGATTTGTGTGGACCCCAGTAATAGTAGCCTATGCCTGATGGGGATCCGAATAAACTTCTCTCTCTCTCTCTCTCTCTCTCTCTCTCTCTCTCGCTCTGTCTCTCTCTCTCTCTCTCTCTCTCTCTCTCTCTCTCTCTGTGTGTCTCTCTCTCTCCCCTCTCTCTGTCTCTGTGTGTGTCTCTCTCTCTCGCTCTGTCTCTCTCTCTCTGTCTCTCTCTCTCTCTCTCTCTCTCTCTCTCTCTCTCTCTCTCTCTCTGCAGACTGTGGGGGTACTAGAATGCCACTGACCTGTAGTACAATAGGTTATATCTAAAAGCCATTAAAGTAGATTACTATCAAAAGTCTTTGTTGTTAAGATTTGTTTTAGTTTTTATAAGTCTAGCAGTGCATTTTTCCCAGTATCCCAAAGGAACAGAGTAGCTCTCGTTATATTAGACTTGGTGGTCACTCTGACATGTGCTATAGTAGTTTGTCGAAACGTTCAGCTATTTTTAAACGAGTCTAAACAAAGGGCTCCTCTGAATATATCTACTCCAATTCAATAGTCTACTGCCACGACGATGACGGCGAGTTTAAAGAAAACATCTCGACCCAAAGTACGCCGAGGCTTTTAGTCCCAGGGAACGAACTGAGCGGTTCCTTCAGCCCATTGTTGTCTGTGGAGGTTCCCCCCGTGGTCTAAAGATCCACAAGGATTAGGCAAATGTGTCCACTGGTGCAAGAAGAAGGGCTCAATCAGGCGGCCAGTGTCTCAATAACAGTTAACTGTACTAAAAAAACAACAAGGACACTAGTCAGATTTATTTCTTTATTTCTTTATTTCAGATCCCCATTAGTCACTGCCTCAGCAGCGACTATTCTTCCTGGGGTCTGGATACAAACTAGGGATGGGTAACGAATTCGGTACTTTTGAGGTACCGAACTGAAACACGTCGGTACTACCGAGTATCGAATCAAGTGAGATACAAAAAAAAAAAAATTGACTTGATTCAACAACAAAGCAGTCGGAGCAATGACGAGCCAAAAACTGTCGAAATTGTAGTTATTTGAAGTTTGGATTTTTTTTTTACGACTGAGGTAGGTAAATTAAATTTCTTGAGACTAAAGTACCGAAAAAAGGTACCGTTGGGTACCGGTATCGATTCACAGGTACCGGTATCGGTTCAAATGTGAAAGGTACCCATCCCTAATACAAACAGCAGGTGTGTTTCATTTGAACTGGGGGGGGAAACGGTCCAGTCTGCCAATCGACGAAGTCCAATGAGACGCACACGATTTTATCTCGTAAAAAAAAAGAAATCATTCAAGAAATGTCTCGTAAGATTAAACTAAATTTGGTTGAAAGAAAACGACACAAAACAAAGCAGGTGATTCTCCCCCCCCCCGAGACGTACAGCTAAATCAACTGAAGACTAACGTGGTGAAGAGCGGAAGATGGTAAATGGTAAATTATCCAAAGCGCTTTACAATTTGTTCCTCACATTTTACCCATTCACTCACACATTCACACACCGACAGCGGAGGCGACCATGCAAGGTGCCAACCTGGCTGCTCATCGGGAGGAGCAATTAGGGGTTAAGTTGCTCAAGGACACATCGACACGCTGCCCGGGAGGAGGAGCGGGAATCGAACCGGGAACCTCCGGATTGCCAGACGACCGCTCTACCTCCCGAGCCACTGTCACTGACACACTGTCGCCCCATAGATAGATAAAAGTTATGGCCCAGTTTAACCTGGACATTAACTGGTATATCCAGAGCTCGGTGAAGAGCGAACAACCAGATCTGACTTCAGACCAGCGGGAGACCGTTGACCTATCACAAAGTGCCCCACCCTCTCCTTGGAACCTCCAATCGCGACGGTCGCTTTCCTAAGAGGAAAAGCGAGATAAGCCAATCCCCGCTAACGTCCTGCTTGACACCACACTCGACGTGTGAGAAGAAGGGAGACATCTGCACAATGCGGTCGCTCCCACTGGGAGCTGTCGGAGACCCGCAAGGCGGCCATGAGTGGCCCCCAGAAATGTGAACACAAGCCACTCACAGCAGGCATTAATGAGTGATACAAACACGGCGGATCCCTTCCTTCCCCCGATGACAGACGGATATGGCTGTCGCGTGTTCGCTGGGCGAGCGTCTCCTCCTCGTGGCGGCGCGGGCGGGAGGGAGGACGGAGACACAAAGAGACGGAGACAGATGTTGGAGAGAGAGCTGAGCGTGTGTGTGGTCAGGTCTCCTTTCTGGCCGCCGCCACATTAGGAAGAGAGAGAGTGTTGACGATGCGGTCTGTGAGCCTGTAATCTCACACCGCGGTAGGGCTGTCAAAATTGGCCAAAAATGACATTAGAATATTCCTTCAAAAAAATGTAAATAGGTTCTTCTAAAATTATGTTCACAAGAGGGCAAACCAATACAAGGGGAGACATAACTAGGTCATTTTTTTTAAACAAACTAATTATCAACATACCTACACCAGCATACAGATAGAATAATGTATCATCTCAATCTCTCAGAAGGGTCTATCTCTCGGAGCAAGATAACATTTATGAAAGTTCACGGTATATAGAACGTCCATTTATACACAGCAGCGCATCACCGAAAAAGGCGTGATAAACAAACAATATTTTTTTTTTTAAACGTGAAATAGTAATCAAAACATTGGGGATCCGTATGATGCTTGTGTCAATTAATTATTCGATATCTGTTCAGCAAGTAGCCTACAGTAGCCTATGTACTTGCTTCATGTTTTGTTTAAATAAAATGAAGGCACACAATTCCTAGAAATGTGACTAAACAACGTTGTTGATTTACAATGAAGTGCTATTAAAAAAAGGAAAAGTTAGGCTACTTACATTCTTGACGCTATAACTCTCTCGTTAGCACTTAGCACACAAAAAGGTACAGTACATGTAAGTTAGCTGACTTAACGCTAACTGGTTCAGCTGCCGGTAGACAATCGCCATAGGAATTGAAAGCGCTGTCGCGTGTCATCCTTTAACCCTTCCAGAGGTGTTGTGGTCCGGTCTTGAACTTTCCATAAATCCATTTTGTTAGATCCAACACTGAATGTATCTTATTATTATTATTATTATTATTATTATTATTATTATTATTATTATTATTATTAGCAATTTGCGACGACGACGACAACAACAACTATTACTGTTGTGAAGCACTTTGAACTGCAACCTCTGTATGAAAAGTGCTATACAAATAAAGTTATTATTATTAGCCGTGAGCTATTTCCTGGTTGATTCCGGACATCATGTCACATTACTTCTGCCCAGCGACTGTGTGTGTGTGTGTGTGTGTGTGTGTGTGTGTGTGTGTGTGTGTGTGTGTGTGTGTGTGTGTGTGTGTGTGTGTGTGTGTGTGTGTGTGTGTGTGTGTGTGTGTGTGTGTGTGTGTTTGTGTGTGAGATAGAGTGTGTGTGAGAGAGTGTGTGCAATGTGCATGGATGGAGGAGAGGAGGGAGCAGAGAGGAGGAAGGGAGGAAGGAGAGAGCAGAGAGGAGATAAGAGGGAGGAGAGATGAGAGAGGAGGGAAGAGAGAGGAGAGAGGAGGGAGCAGGGAGGAGAGAGGAGAGAGGAAGGAAGAGAGAGGAGAGAGGAGAGAGGAGGGAGGAGAGAGGAGAGAAGAGAGAGGAGAGAGAGAGAGGAGAGAGGAGGGAGGAGAGATGAGAGAGGAGGGAAGAGAGAGGAGAGAGGAGGGAGCAGGGAGGAGAGAGGAAGGAAGAGAGAGGAGAGAGGAGAGAGGAGGGAGGAGAGATGAGAGAGGAGGGAAGAGAGAGGAGAGAGGAGGGAGCAGGGAGGAGAGAGGAGAGGAGAGAGGAAGGAAGAGAGAGGAAGGAAGAGAGAGGATGGAGCAGGGAGGAGAGAGGAGAGATGAGAGAGGAGAGGAGAGGAGAGAGGAGGGAGCAGGGAGGAGAGAGGAGGGAGGATGAAGGGGGAAGGAGGAAGGAGGGAGGAGGGAGGAGAGAGGACAGAGCAGAGAGGAGAGAGGAGGGAACAGGGAGGAGAGACAGAAAAGGAGAGAGACCTCCTTCTCTTCTCCAGGTAGATCAGCAGCAGGTTTCACACACGCCTCTAGTCCCCATAGCAACGCCTCTAGTCCCCATAGCAACGCCTCTAGTCCCCATAGCAACGCCTCTAGTGCCCATAGCAACGCCTCTAGTCCCCATAGCAACGCCTCTAGTCCCCATAGCAACGCCTCTAGTGCCCATAGCAACGCCTCTAGTCCCCATAGCAACGCCTCTAGTGCCCATAGCAACGCCTCTAGTCCCCATAGCAACGCCTCTAGTCCCCATAGCGACGCCTCTAGTGCCCATAGCAACGCCTCTAGTCCCCATAGCAACGCCTCTAGTGCCCATAGCAACGCCTCTAGTCCCCATAGCAATGCCTCTAGTCCCCATAGCAACGCCTCTAGTCCCCATAGCAACGCCTCTAGTCCCCATAGCAACGGCTCTAGTCCCCATAGCAACGCCTCTAGTGCCCATAGCAACGCCTCTAGTCCCCATAGCAACACCTCTAGTCCCCATAGCAACGCCTCTAGTGCCCATAGCAACACCTCTAGTCCCCATAGCAACGCCTCTAGTCCCCATAGCAACAAGGTATTAGTAGTGGCGCCGAGGTGAGTGGCAGCCTTTCATAGCAGCTCCCACCCCCTTTACTTCTTATCCCGTTTACTACTTTCTTACTTATTTCTTTTTGTAATTCTACTTACTTAATAGGTGTCTAAGTGACTGTGCGTTGCTTTAGACCAAGTTTAGGCATTTGTTAACAACTTCTGTGAAGTTAGCTGAGCTGAGTTAGGCAAGTTCGGTCGAGCACAGCTGAACAATGGACAACACCGGCGGGCTGGTTTACCCGCGGCAGGACGACAACAACAACAACACCGGCGGACTGGTTTACCCGCGGCAGGACGACAACAACAACAACAACAACAACACCGGCGGACTGGTTTACCCGTGGGAGGCTCTCCTCTGCTTTCGAGACAGAGTTGCAGAGCCACCGAGGGATCTTCCAGCCGAAATAAGGATACGAAGACGGGGAAATAGAGCTGGCACGATCGTGAGAGGCAGGAGGAAGGATAGCAGGAGATTCAAGCCTTACCTGCCCTCTGTCGTGATGGGGAACGTGCGATCGCTGGCCAACAAGACGGACGAGCTCTCAGCCCTGATGAACAACCAGCGTGAGTACAAAGAGGCAAGCCTACTGTGCTTCACCGAATCCTGGCTGAACGAGAACATCCCGGACAGTGCAATCGAACAGGAGGGCTTCACGGTGGTGCGCGCCGACCGGGGTAAAGAGAGCGGCAAGCGGAGAGGCGGAGGGCTTGTTGTCTTTGTTAACTCCAAATGGTGCCACCCGGGGCACATCACCATTAAGGAACGTATCTGTGCCCCCGACATTGAACTATTGGCACTGAGTCTGCGGCCATACTATTTACCGCGAGAAATAACACACGTCCTGGCTCTGACTGTTTACATCCCACCCAGCGCGGCGGCGTCGCAGGCGAGTGACGTCATACACTCCACTGTCGCGGCGCTTCAGACAAAACACCCGGATGCATTTATTTTTATCAATGGGGACTTCAACCATGTCACACTGAACAAGACCCTGACAAACTTCACCCAGTATGTCACCTGCAAAACCAGGGGAGACAAAACACTGGACCTCCTGTATGCTAACGTGAAGGAGGCTTTCAGTGCGACTTCCCTGCCCCCCCTCGGCCAGTCAGACCACAACCTTGTGAGGCTTGTATCCACATACACGCCTCTCATTAAGAGACAGCCTCCGACCACCAGGTCTGTCCCACAGTGGTCTGACGACGTCGAGGAGGAGCTACAGGAGTGTTTCAGGTCGACAGACTGGGACATGTTTGAGAGGGTCCATGGAGATGACATTGATGGACTATCCCACTGCATCACAGACTACATCAGGTTCTGTGAGGAGAGCATCGTACCCACAAAGAAGGTACGCTGCTTTTCAAACAATAAACCCTGGATTAGCCAGGACATTAAACACCTGCTAAACAGGAAAAAGAGGGCCTTCATGGCAGGGGACACTGAGCAGGCCAGGGCTGTCCAAAGGGAGCTCAAAAAAGAGCGAAGGGCAGCCAAGGTCAGCTACAAGGACAGGCTGAAGGGCAGACTACAGGCCAACAACACCAGGGAGGTGTGGGCGGGGGTCAGGAAGATCACTGGTTTCAAACAGCAGGGCACAGCTGTTGAGGGCCCGCCAGAGCGTGCAAACGAGTTCAACTCGTTTTTCAACCGCTTTGACCAGAGTGGCCTCCCCACACCCCTCCCCCCACCCACCGACACCAGCACCAGATCACACCTACAAAGCAGCCCCCCCACCCCCCACCCACCCACACCCATCAGCACCGGCACCCCACCGCCAACATCAACAGGCTGCCTACCACCCCCAACCCTGACGAGCACAAGCAGTCAGGTCAGTAGGCAGCTCTCCAGGATTAGTGTAAACAAGGCCAGAGGACCGGACAACACCAATCCCAGGGTGCTCAAAGTATGTGCGGAGCAGCTGGCAGCACCGCTCCAGCATCTTTTCAACCTCTCCCTGAGGCTGGAGAGGGTGCCCCAGCTCTGGAAGACCTCCTGCATTGTCCCGGTGCCCAAGAAGGGACGTCCCAGCACCCTCAACGACTACAGGCCAGTCGCTCTGACGTCACACGTCATGAAGACGTTTGAGAGACTGGTCCTGCAACACCTCAAGCCCCTGGTGCGTGACTCCCTCGACCCCCTGCAGTTTGCATACCAGGCAAACATCGGGGTGGAGGATGCCATCATCTACATGCTCCACAGAGCGTACACGCACCTGGAGAAGCCGCGCAGCTCAGTGAGGATTATGTTCTTTGATTTCTCCAGCGCCTTCAACACCATCCAGCCGTCACTGCTAGCGGAGAAGCTCTCCGTGATGCAGCTGGAGCACGGCCTGGTGGCCTGGATCAAGGACTACCTCACTGAGAGACCACAGTACGTCAGACTAAAGGACAGTCAGTCTGACGTACTGGTGAGCAACACCGGCGCCCCCCAAGGAACTGTGCTGTCACCCTTCCTCTTCACCCTCTACACCTCAGACTTCTGCCGCAACTCAATCGGGTGTCACCTGCAGAAGTTCTCAGACGACTCCTCCATCGTAAGCTACATCACCGACGATGATGAGGAGGAGTACAGAGCCCTGGTGGAGAGCTTCGTGGGGTGGAGCGACAGCAACCACCTCCAACTCAACACCAGTAAGACCAAGGAGCTGGTGGTGGACTTCCGGAGGGGCAAGAAGAGGCCCCCCCCGATTCCCATCTCCATCCGAGGGGTGGATGTGGAGATGGTGGACTCGTACAAGTTCCTTGGGGTACACCTGAACAATAAACTGGACTGGTCGGATAACACAGAGGCCCTCTACAGGAAGGGACAGAGCAGGCTGTTCTTCCTGAGGAGACTCAGGTCCTTCAATGTGTGCAATAGACTGCTGCAGTCCTTTTACCAGTCTGTTGTGGCCAGCATCCTCTTCTATGCTGTGGCATGCTGGGGAGGCTACATCAACTCAAGGGACACCAACAAGCTCAACAAGCTGGTGAGGAAGGCTAGCTCCGTGGTGGGAGTCGAGCTACCTAGACTAGAGGTGATGGCAGAGAGGGGGATGATAAGGAAGCTGGCTGCCATCATGGAGAACCCCTACCACCCCCTCTACGACGAGCTAGTCAAGATGAGAAGCTCGTTCAGCCACAGACTCATTCCCCCACGACACTCAACTAACCGCCTCGGACAGTCCTTCATACCAGCGGCCATCAGGCTCCACAACAGTGGGCAGCGACTAGCAGCCTCCAGGCTCCACAACAGTGGGCAGCGACTAGCAGCCTCCAGGCTCCACAACAGGGGGCAGCGACTAGCAGCCTCCAGGCTCCACAACAGGGGGCAGCGACTAGCAGCCTCCAGGCTCCACAACAGGGGGCAGCGACAGCGACTGCTACCAGACATTGACCTGGGTCTTATAGGAACCCAAGGAGGACAACCTACACTACCTTAGGCTTACTGCACCTTATGTGGACACTGTGATACTGTGAATAATGTATATTTCAGTGGATACCATGATACTGTGAATAATGTATACTCAGTAGATAGTAAATTATAACACTACCTTATGCATACTGCACCTTATGTGACACTGTGAATAATGTGAATATTTCTTCAGCTAGTCAGATAGTAAATTATATTGACCATATTGACCAAATTGTTTACACTGCCTGTGTTGTTTTTACTACCTGTACACTGTGTTGTTTTACTACCTGTACCCCCCTCCCCCCCATGCTGCTATGATGCCTGAATTTCCCCAAGGGGATCAATAAAGGAATATCTTATCTTAAGACTGTTGCCCTCTGATTCAGTGATGTGTGACTGCTGTTGTTGTTGTTGTTTCTGTTGTTTGCAATGAAACCACATGAATCCTGGGATAACAAGGTTGACTTTGACTTTTGAGAAGAGTGGATGAGGAGAGGAGGAGAAAGGAGGGAAGAAAGGAGGGAAGAGGAAGAAGTAGAATAAGAATGAGAAGATGAAGAAAAATGTAAAGAAGCTGAAGAGAAGAATAAGAAGAAAGAGAAGAATAGGAGAAGAATAAGAGAAAAAAAAGAGAAGAACAAGAAGAAGAAGAAGATGAAAAAGAGAAGACGAAGATCAAGAAAAAGAGACGAAGATCAAGAAGAGAAGAAGATGAATATGATGATGAAGAATAGAAGAAGATGAATATGATGATGAAGAATAGAAGGAGAGGAAGATGATGAGGAAGATGAGAAAAAGAAGAAGAAGAAGAAGAAGAAGAAGAAGAAGAAGAAGAAGAAGAAGAAGAAGAAGAAGAAGAAGAAGAAGAAGAAGAAGAAGAAGAAGAAGAAGAAGAAGAAGAAGAAGAAGAAGAAGAAGAAGAAGAAAAAAGAAGAAGAAGAAGAAAAGAAGGCGAAGAAGGTGGAAAAGAAGGAGGGAAGAAGGAGACGAGAAGAAGCAAAGAAAAAAGGAGGGGAAGAAGAAGATGGTGGAGAAGAGAAGAAGAAGGAGAAGAGAAGAAGAAGGAGAAGAAGGTGAGATAGAGATAAGAGAAGTGGAGAGAAAAGATGAGAAAAGAAGAGAGGAGAAGAGAAGAGAGGAGAGGAGAAGAGAAGAGAGAAGAAGAGAATAGAAGAGAGAAGAGAGTAGAAGAGAAGAGAGTAGAGGAAATGCAGGCAGATGATTGTAAACAGCTCTTGCTGCCAGCCCCCTGGGTGGGCTACATTCTCTCACTCACTCACTCACTCACTCACTCACTCACTCACTCACTCACTCACTCACTCACTCACTCACTCACTCACTCACTCACTCACTCACTCACACACACACACACCAAGCGATTGCCCTCGTGTGCTTCTGTCCAAATCTCATGGCACCAACCATTCCGGGAATAGGGGAGACGGAGAGAGGGGGGGGTATGAGAAAGGAGAGTAGGGAAAGAGGGAGGGAGGAGACAGGGGGAGAAAAAAAGGAGAAAGACCTCCTAACAGAGGAGAGAAGACCAGCAGACCCCTGCTGTACTCACTATACACACACAACTGTGTGGCCAAGTTCAGCTCCAACTCCATAGTGAAGTTTGCGGACGACACAGTGGTGGTGGGGCTGATCTCGGACAACGACGAGAAGGCCTACCGGGAGGAGGTTGAGGTACAGGAACGCTGGTGCCAGGACAACAGCCTGCTCCTGAACATTGGTAAAACCAAGGAGCTGATCGTGGATTTTAGGAGGAGACAGCAGGAGACACACACACCACTGAGGATAAACAGGGCTACCGTGGACAGGGTGAGCAGCTTCAAGTACCTGGGGGTCCACATCTCAGAGGACCTGACATGGACAACACACATAGACTCAGTCGTAAAAAAGGCGAAGCAGCGCCTCTACCACCTGAGACAGTTAAGGAAGTTCAGAGTATCGGGGAAGATACTCCAGTCCTTCTACTCCGGCGCTGTAGAGAGCATCTTGACTGGAAACATCACTGCCTGGTATGGCAACAGCACGGCACAGGACAAGAAGGCCCTACAGAGAGTGGTGCGCTCAGCCGAGCGTACCACGGGTATTGCACTACCAACCCTGCAGGTCCTATACAACAATAGGTGCAAATCCAGAGCCTGCAGGATAATAAAAGACCCTCATCACTCCAACAACAGCCTGTTCATGCTGCTGCGGTCAGGCAAACGCCTGCGAACACCAGTAACGAGGACAGAGAGACTTCGGCTCAGCTTCTTCCCCCAGGCCATCAGAGCCTTGAACACTGAACTCTCAACACACAAGCACAAATGAGCACACACACAACACACACTGTACACGCTCACACACTAGCAACCACTTTAACATGAGCAAGCACACACTCATGCTGCACACGCTCACACTTATGGACACTTTACAGAAGGAAAGGTCACTTTAAGAATAGTATAGTAGAGCTTGAGATTGTATAATATAGCATTGTATAGCAGTGTACATAAAGACCCAGTGCCTCATCCGTAGCTAACAGTGTACTGCACTACCACAGGACCTAGCATGTCCTACCATGGTCTGTAAATAACTCATGTACAGATACCGATATGCCCTACTTGTTTACTTGTTTATTGCACAATGTCACTCTTGGTTGGATTCTTATTATATATTATTACTATTGTATTATGCACATCCTTGTGGGCAAGACCACCCGCATTTCACTGTATACCTGTATGCCGTGACAAATAAAACTCTTGTATCTTGTAGATAGATACACTGTAGGAGAGATCACCAGCAGATAGATACGAGATAACTGGCTAGGTAGTGTAGAGGTCTAAGCACTAGGAGCATCTGGGTAGTGTAGAGGTCTAAGCACTAGGAGCAGCTGGGTAGTGTAGGGGTCTAAGCACTAGGAGCGGCTGGGTAGTGTAGAGGTCTAAGCACTAGGAGCAGCTGGGTAGTGTAGAGGTCTAAGCACTAGGAGCGGCTGGGTAGTGTAGAGGTCTAAGCACTAGGAGCAGCTGGGTAGTGTAGAGGTCTAAGCACTAGGAACGGCTGGGTAGTGTAGAGGTCTAAGCACCTTCAGACATTAAGCACCCCCACAGCCCAAATGGAATGATCAAAATTATTTTTATTCTGGGGGGTAGTCGACTACCAGACGCCTATCGGCACATTTTGGCCAATCAAAGTCGACTATACATATCCTTAGTCGAGGACAGGCCTAAGTAGTAGTATTTTTTATTTTTATTTATTTTTTATCTTTTCCACCCTCCTTTTTCCTCCAATGTTCTCCCATCCCAATGTTAGTCGTTATGCCAATTCCCAATCCCCTTCCTGGTCGCTGCGCACTTACCCCCCACAGTCGGTCTGGGAGAGTGGAGGCTATCACGTGCTTCCTCCGACACACGTCTAGCCAATCAACCGCTTCTTTTCACCTAGCAGCGCGGACTCTCACTGAGAGCGTGTAACGTGTGGAAGGATCACACTACCGCCCTTAGATCCTTTCCGCGCTTAGCAGGCGCCCCGACCCAACTGTAGGAGTCGCTGTTTACAACGACCCGGACCCCACCCCGCCAGCTTCTCCCACCCTCTAATACTGCCAATTGTATTAGTGTGAACGGCCAGCCAAGCTGGTGACAACCCCGGAGCTGTGAGCTGGATTCGAATAGGCGAATCCTAGCGTCTCCGGGGTTGGTGACGAACGCAATCTCCGCTACGCCACCTGACCGCCCCCTAAGTAGTAGTATTAGTAATTATCTGCTCATTGAGCTGTGCTCATACAGTAGCAATCTACCAAAACAAAGATGGCGGCAAAGTGAATTTTTTTCATTTCAACCTTTATCTAAAATCGTAAGCTTCTGAGGTTTCCCTCATTTACAGAAACGACGATTGTACAAATGTAAACAGTACATAATAAAACCAATATTCACAGAAAATGTAACACAACAGAGTAAAAATAAAAAACACTTTACAACAATAAAAAAAAATAAAAAAAAATTTAAAAAATTAAAAAAATCGGCTAAAACAGTTACAGGTAGTCACACAATGGTCTGAAATCATACGTTTTTAAACATACCAAGGGAAGGGAGAACCTCCAACTTCAGAAAGAGTTGAAGGACATTCCATGAGTTAGACTTAGAGGCATCAAAGGAAAAGGCTGACTTCCCTAGATCAGAACAAACTTGAGGGACCCTAAGCACCATCCAGTCATTCGATCGAGTTGAATAGGTTCCAATATTCCAATCGAACAGTGAAGAGATATACCGGTAAACAGGTTGTTTACCAATAAGGGTTTTAAAAATAAATAAATATCAGTGTTTATTGCGCCTTTCTGCAAGAAAAGGCCAACCCACCCTATCATACAGGACACAATGGTGGACATCATATCTGTCACCAGTAATAAAGAGCTGAGTGCAGAATCCAGAGGTTTAAGAGTTGATGCCTATATATTGAAATTCTTTATTTGGAATTACCCCTTGAGATGAACCATCTCGTTTTCAAGGGGGTCCACAGCTTACAAAATACATAAATTACATATCTGTATTAAACATAACAAAACAAAAAGAAACAAACAAAAACCAAACACAAAACAAGATAAAATTAATAATAAACAGGTTCAAACAACATCAAACAAGAGGAACATAAGACAAACAAACAACAAAACACAGAGCACATACCGGTATTCAAGTGATTGCTTCAAAGATCTGTTATACTATTATTGGTGGAAACCAGTGCATGTGAGCGGATCGGAGCGTGAGCGGCGCGGGGCGCGGAGCGGCCGGTTTTGACGTGAGCGAGGAGTGGGTTTTAAAATGAGTCGGCGCGACGTCCGGAGCGAGAGTTCTCCTCCGCTCCAATCCACTCCAGGCCGCTCACAGTGGTTTAACACTGATGTAATAATATACATGCAGTACAATGCCAAAGCAACAGATGGCGATGTACAAACATGAAGGCCATTTTCAACCAATGAGAAGGGTGAACCTGTGATATCATGTTCAGGCTTCACTCCTCCTCCTTCACTCACTCCTGTTAGAAAAAGTATCGACGCCATTGTTGTTGACGTTAGCTTACATGCTAACGTTAATGGCAGCGACCATAGCATTGTGGCTCGGCTAGCCTATCATCGCTTAGTAGAGCTAGTGAATGGATAAACAATGTTATTTAACATTGCAGAATGGGTACAATTACAATGCGGCTCAATACAAACAATTGTTAAGGGGCCCAGGGGGTGTAGACTGTTGTAGTTTGAGCTAATGTACACCATGCTCAAAAAAAAAAAAAAAAAAACTGCCGAGCGATCTGGCGCGGGGAGCGGGGAGCGCTCGATTCAAGGTGAGCGGGGAGCGAGCGGAGAGCGACTTGGGGGCGGGGTCAACATGAGCGATTAGCGGAGCGGACCAAGCTTTAAAGAGCGAAGAGCGGATTTCTCGGCCGCGCCGATCCGCTCACGTGGCCTGGTGGAAACATGAACAAGAAATCTCAAGGTCAGAGGACAGCGCAGTTTTAAACAGTTGGGAGTAGGGCTGGGCGATAAAACGATAACGATAACTATCGCGATAAATTATTTCCTCGAAATAAACATGAAACGTGGTCGCAAAGTTTCGATATATCGATTTTCCAAGCTTGGATATGAGCACGCACTAACAACCAATCGGTGAAGGAGATGGCCGAGAGCGAAGGAGACCCGGAAGGAGACCCAGAGGTAGGACTCACTCAACAACAAGGCTTGCTAGGCTAATTAGCTTGCACGGCGATGTTTTATATATTTACGTGCCGAGTATGTGTGTGGCGTGAATTCTGAGGCCACGTTTATAGTAGTGTGGGTATACAGTGGACGTCGTTTCAATATATTGTGGCGGAAGAGAGTATTTTAGTGTCATATTTAGCACATTGTCATGGAATACACCGCTTAGAAGCAACAGGCTGGCTAGGATAACTAGCTTGCACGGCGATGTTTTATATATTTACGTGCCGAGTATGTGTGTGGCGTGAATTCTGAGGCCACGTTTATAGTAGTGTGGGTATACAGTGGACGTCGTTGCAATGTATTGTGGCGGAAGAGAGTATTTTAGTGTCATATTTAGCACATTGTCATGGAATACACCGCTTAGAAGCAACAGGCTGGCTAGGATAACTAGCTTGCACGGCGATGTTTTATATATTTACGTGGCGAGTATGTGTGTGGCGTGAATTCTGAGGCCACGTTTATAGTAGTGTGGGTATACAGTGGACGTCGTTTCAATATATTGTGGCGGAAGAGAGTATTTTAGTGCCATATTTATTACATTGTCATGAGATATTCCGCTTGTCGGCTAACTGCTAACGTGCGCGGACTGATGACGACATCAACTCGACTCGAGACATTCGCAGCAGCATAAGAAGTTAATTAAACTTGACAGACATTATATCGACGATAATTATCGATATCGAATTATATGAAAATAATTTTATAATTTTATCGCGATAACGTTTTTGGTCATATCGCCCAGCCCTAGTTGGGAGGATGTTATAGATCGAATATGAACTGGAAGATTATTCCAGTCAGATGGACCTTTGAACATGAATAATTTTTTGCCAACTGAGGTGGTTACATTTGTTGGAACTTTAAAAAATAGCTGTGCACAGTGTCTCAGTTGATGTCTAGAGGTGAAAGGGTCCATATACTGTTTGAGATATTGCGGATAATTGAAGTGAATACATTTAAAAATGAACTGTAACCAGTGCTGCTGTCGTCTTACTGTGGGAGATGGCAAATTAAGGTTTTCATACATGGTGAGTCAAATATGGGCAGCCAAGAGCAAATCTGCATAGACGGTTGAATAATGTGTTTAGTGGAATAAGGTTGGTTTTAGATGCAGTTTGGTAAACTACGTCAGCGTAATCCATGATGGGTCAAATTAGTTGATGAACCAGTTTCTTTCTGACAGGGAGTGTGAAACATTTTCTGTTGCGATAGAGAACACCAGCACTAAAGTTGACTTTTCTAACAATATTATCTATGTGACATTTGTATGAGAGTTCTGAATCAAGCCATAGACCAAGGTATTTAATGTGATCAACTCTATGCAGTTGTGCACCGTCCAGACAAGTGATATTAAATGGTTGATTAATGGTTTTGGATGCAAGATTATGGATGGTCCCAAAGAGCATACTATTAGTTTTAGTTTGGTTGACTAGTAGTTTATTAGCCGAGAGCCATGATTCGAGTTTATTGAAATTTGATTGCAGTGTTGACTGAATTTGAGGTAAGGTAATTTGAGATGTATATATATCACTGTGTCGTCGGCATAGAGTTGAGCATTACAACCTAATAACCTATAAACTACATCACCATAATCCAAAGGAAAATTTGATCTGTTTCTGTACAGAAAACCAATTTTCTGTCGCAGTTTAGAGGCAAGATTGTCCACATGGAACTTAAATGTAAATTTCTCGCCAAGCCACAGGCCAAGATATTTATACTCAGTGACTCACTCTATATAAGAGCTGCTGACAGTAGATATCCGCACATCATCGAAGTTAATATTTCTGGCTCTTGAAAACAACATTTGTCTTACTAGCATTAACACTTTGAGTGCCAGCCACGGCATAATTCGTTATTTCATGCCAACCGTTGAGTGCCAGAAACGAGATATGCCGTTTCTTAATCGTTATTTTTTTTATTAGCGATTTCCATTCATATTTCATCAATCTAGCCTCACGTTACCACTGGCACTCTCTCTGAGCTCGAATTGGGATAGTACTGCACCCCATTGGATTTGACTGAATGAAACGCATGGGAAAAAAAGAGTCCGGATTCCACATTTTACTTGTCAGGCAAGTAACCGGAGACGATCCCAGTCATCGCCCACCATCAGAACAGCGTGGAATATGTCTTTCGACCACCCAGCGTTGGATCAATAAACGCGATCGATATTTGGAATGGTCAGGAATTGGAATAATCTTTTTGGAGAACATCTGATCTGAGGTAAGGAATCTATTTTACCAGTATTGGGATACTCAGAGCTGTTTTCACCTATATATCAACGTGTCCCATATGTGTGTGTGTGGCTGTGCGTGTGTGTAGCTGATCAGGAAATAAGATAATCGATTTTTCAGCCCGCTTCTATAGCGTGCATAAGTACACATATACTATCGATAATCTAGCATTTATTTGAAAACTATTCATAAATAGGCCGAAAAATTACAACGTGTTTTGTGTATTACAGTAAAGCGCGATTCCTGCAGAATTTTTTTTTTTTCTGAAAGTTTAAAAAAAACTAGCATGTTTTTCAAAATGGTATAAAACGGAAATGAACCGATTAAAAAACAATCCGTTTCGACAATGTTGACTGCAAACAAGTCATTGATAAGCAACAGTCGTATTAGACACATAGCCATAATTTAAGATATAGTTTATGCGTTCACAAATGTGAGCACTCTGTCATTGAATAGAGCGTCGGCACTCAACAGGGTATATAGGACTGGCACGGCCGGCACGGAAAGTGTTAAGAACCAATTTAAGACTGGCAGGGGCATCCTGAAGAGCATAAAAGGAAAGTTGCAATTTGTCAATGGCCAACTGTACAGAGTCAGCAATACAGTACACAATTGTGTCATCAGAATACAAATGGGCATGACACATCCATACAAAGAAGAAACAATATCATTAATATAAATTGTAAAAAGGGCAGGACCCAAAACTGAACCTTGTGGCACACCTTTAGTCATGGACAAAAATTCAGATTGGGCTTGACCTAACTTCACACACTGCCGCCTAGAAGATAGATAATCCTGAAACCAGAAACAGGCATTATCATCCAATCCAATGTTAGATAGTTTTTTTTAGAAGCAAGTAGTGATCAACTGTGACAAAGGTAGGGCTGGGCGATATGGCCTCTAAATGATATCACAATATTTGTTGGTTATATCACGATACACAATCACGATATTTTGACATTTCCTCTAAAACACTCAAAAATGCTTGATTTAACCCTTTGATGCATACAGTCACGCCAACATGATGATTATAATAGTCCCTGCAACATAATGTATGTCTCCATTAAACCATGAAAATGCTTTAAAAAAATTATTAAATTAAAAGTTTCAAAAAATCTAAAAGAGTAGTCTACTGACACACTAATACAGCATTTTTTTTAATTAACATCTAAGACAATTTATATAAAAACTATTGGGTGCCTAAGACTTTTGCACAGTACTGTGTTTTCTATCCACTTTAGCCAAAAATACACACTCACTACTGTGAGAAAATAATAATAATTTTTATTATCAGCAATGTTATAACATCCTACTGGTAAACAAAACACTGTATATATATATTTACTTTTTAATTGCATGAAACATAATGAAGTATTCTCTTATGCAGCTGGCCGGTAAAGAAAGTCTCATCTCAGCTGCGGCGGCTTGGAAACTGACGTGAGGGTTTGTGCAAAACATCACGATGTCCCCGATATGTTTAAAAAGTGCATCGTTAACACTTTCCGTGCCACACACGAGAATACTCGGGTTTATTTATAGGTGGTTGAAAGCCACTCACAAGATTTCTCGGAATTATTTATATTTTTTTAGCGATCTGAAATCATATTGCATCACCCGAGCCTACCCGAGTATAGCCGAGCGGCGCCGGCGATCATTGTGGAAAAAAGCGCCCCCTGTCGTCTCCCAGATGACATAAGGGATTTTGGAATGGACTCAATGAAAATGAATGGGGAAAAAAATCCGGTACTCCACATTTTCCAGTGCACTGATGCAGCCGGGCTTACCACAGTTCATTCTGGAACCTCAGAGCCCCGCTGATCATGGAGTTCTACTGTATCGCGTTGGATCTATACACTTATCGATTTTTTCGAATGGTGATCAGGAATTGGAATATACCAGTTGGATACCGTCTGATGTCAGGTAAGGACTCTATGTTATCAGTGTTAGGATAATCAGAGTAAGTTTGATGAAGTTATAAGCTGTTTTGTGAAATGTCCTCTTTCGGTTTCACTGTAAAAGTCCAAGAGGAAATCAACGCGGCGATTATCCGTGCGCGGCCCGAATGTGCTTGCGTGCACGTATAATATTGATCATCTAGCGTTTATTTGAAAACGATTCATAAAAAGGCAGACGAATATCAACGTTGTGGAATATTCCAGTAAAAGACGATTTTCATAGAATGCCCCAGAATGGGCTGTTTTTTATTTCAAAACGGGGGCTTTTCTAAATGCTCTGAAACGGAAACAACCCGATAAAAAACCAATCTGCCTTGACAGCACTGACTGGAAAATAGTCTTTGATAATGCGATGGGCAGATTAGACACATAGCCATAATTTAAAACATAGATTAGGCGATATTAACGTTAACATTGGCGCCGATGGTGGCATTCAGCGGGTAAAAAGGAAAACCCGGCGTGGCGCTCAAAGTGTTATGAACTGTACCCGTCTAACCGATATTTATTTAATATCGTCATATCGCCCACCCCTAATCAAAGGCTTTTTGATAAATCAACAAAGAGGGCAGCACAATGTCTCTTCTTATCTAATGCTGAGATAATATCATTTGTAACCAGAGTGATGGCTGATGTAGTACTGTGTTTGGCTCTAAAAACCAGATTGCTGAGAAGAACTAAATACGGAGTTAATTGAAAGGAACAACTTAAGTTGTTTATTTACTAGTGTTTCCAGGACTTTAGCTAGGCAAGGTAACCCGGAGATAGGACGCTAATTATCTAAATGATCCCTATCACCTCCCTTATGTAAAGGAATCACCCGTGCAGATTTCC
>NC_140182.1:10402079-10412079 GCF_963971535.1 Notolepis coatsorum
TTGATTGAATGCGTATTCTAGCTGAGGGCATGTTGAATGTGATTTGACAATAGAACCGTAACGTTATAAATGGGGTCCAGCTGCATCGCCGGAGAATCCTTGCATGCTGAATGTAGGGTCTAGCTGAATATAGGGTCTAGCTGCAGGGCCGGAGAATCCTTGCTGGAGCTGGAGGCTACTCAAGTATACACACAGACAGTGGAGCAGTTTGCAGATAGCAAGCATTTTGACTTATTGCGTGGTGGCGATGTCTCGCAGATAATACAACTACAAGTATGATTATATAATATATATATATTTTTTTTTTATATAAAATATATACATATTTTTTTTTAATCGAAATTTTTTTGGCAGGTAAGAAATATGCTTGGCGGGTAGACTCTTCCCATCTACCCGCCACTGGCCGGTGAGTCAAAAAGTTAATTTCGCTCCCTGTATATGTATATATATAGTTATGTTATGTATATAACGTTAGTAGCTAAGTTAGCTTGCTAGCTAGCCAGCATTCTCGAAACCCCTAACATGCCCCGATTTAAAATGGTTCTCTCCTCTTCCTATACCTTTGTCCTCACAAACAAAAGTATTCTGCCAGGGAACTTATGGACACGACAGCAGTTATAAGGTGTTTGAGCTTGTAACGTTAACGTTAGTTAGCTATCGTGGTAGCCCCTTTCGTGACTGTGATGCAGCGAGTGCTATCCAAGGGGCTACTATCATATCAACATGCCGTGACGTGTAGCTTGCTAGGCGGCATGATGCGTGTGCAGTGCTTTGCCCCACAGGTCTGAGAAGAGGACCTGCACATTTTACACGTTTCCGAAACTCTTTTACATGCCCCGATTTAAAATGGTTCACGACAGTAGACATAATGCTAACGTTAACGTTAGCCAGAGCCATACAGCCAGCTTGGTACTATGACCCGCGACAGCCCACAGACCAGTAGCGCTGCTGTACTGAACAACAGGCTGCCTAGTGGTACATGTAGTGCTTTTTTTACGACATTAAAAACCTTTTATTACATGGCGTTTTCACATTCGCCGAAATGCTTGCTTGTGATTGGTCAATAGCCCCCCGACAGCGGTCATTATTTTTCAATAATGACCGCTGTTTTTTCAATAATGACCGCTGTGCGCAGCTGTTCGCAATCAAGCCCACTGACACACACTGTTTCAGTGCAATTAGACACTGCCGGTGTTCTGCTGCCGGCGATGACAGGGGGCGGAGCGACGAGCGGAGCCAGAACGCAGCCAGAACCAGTGTTGCGAGTCGATGTAAAATGAATTAGGTATATTGTTAGTAAGTTAGCCATGTAATAAGCGGGATAATGTATAGCTTTACTCGGTCATTGTCGCAAAATAATTGACCTTCACTGACGTTTAAAACACCTCGCCGAAGCGGCTTGGTATTTTAAACTACGTGTCGGTCAATTATTTTGCGACAATGACCTCGTAGCTATACATTATCCCTTACATAACTACCTTGTTTCAACCAATTGTGGCTGGTCCATCAAAGTCTCCGACGATTAAACCCATTTGCGTTTAACCTGCAAGTGGCACTTTAAGAGGTTAACACTGCGAAGGCATGAGTTTCATCATCTCTACTTCCCACAGAGACTGACGTCAGCGGAGGAGCTCTGGATGGAAGCTTCACTGCAGGCGGGACTTTTATGAGCTTCTAATTGTCTAGCATTTCAGACACCCTGAAAAGAAAAGGTTGATTGATCTCACAAATGACCATTTCTCTGACAATTGCAAATCCTTTCTTACGCACACTCACGCGCACACACACACACACACACACACACTTACCAGAACACTTACCATACATATACATGGATATTACATTCGGACACAGAAACACACCTACATACATTGACAACACACACACATCTGGCCTATAGCACAGGCCCTTCAGAGAACAACAACAACAACATTAACACTGACAATCAACAGTCAGACATAGTAAAGCCTTTCATGGGTACATCATTAGATTAGATTAGATTAGATTAGATTAAAATGTATTGTCATCATGCAGCACAAGTACAGTACAACGAAAATAAGTGTGGCATCCAACCAGAGTGCAAATGTAAAGTGCAACAGTAATATACAATGTAGGTGATTAAACTCAGTATAAAATATGCCCCCCCCCCCAAACACCCACCCATCCTCCGCACCTTCTAGACTAGAGTTTCAAGTTTCAAGTTTCTTTATTAGTTGTCATACAAAAATACAGAATACTTTTATATGAAATGCTTCTTTCTGTTTTGCTCCTGAGAGTGTGCCGATTAGACCTCACCACCTTCCTAAACCTTCCCTACGTCAAACCTACCCCCACCCCTCCAAACAACCCCCCTCCCTCCCTCTCTCACACAAACACACACGTAAACAGCTGTCCACAATCATTATCCTCTTCATCTATGTCACCCCCCCCCCTCCCCCCACACTGTGTACCCCACTTCTCTGTGTCAAAAACACATGTAAACAACCAACCCCTCCTCCTCCCCCTCCCTAACCCCCTCCCTAACTATCTAGGCTACCCAACACACACACACACACATACACACACACACATCCTTACATGGACACGCAATGTAAACAACCTGCCCCCCCCCCCCCCCCCCCCCCCCTCTAAGGAAGGCAGGGACCAGCTGGTAGAGAATAAAAAAAGAGGAGGAAGCGTCATCAAAACAGGAAATGCATTATCAGGCTCCGTTCAGAGGTTTTATATGACGAGTGGCTGGTCACTGGTGGCGCCTCATGCCGATTGGCTGGTCACTAAGGAACCTGGGTGGCGCCTCATGCCGATTGGCTGGTCACTAAGGAACCTGGGTGGCGCCTCATGCCGATTGGCTGGTCACTAAGGAACCTGGGTGGCGCCTCATGCCGATTGGCTGGTCACTAAGGAACCTGGGTGGCGCCTCATGCCGATTGGCTGGTCACTAAGGAACCTGGGTGGCGCCTCATGCCGATTGGCTGGTCACTAAGGAACCTGGGTGGCGCCTCGTGCCGATTGGCTGGTCACTAAGGAACCTGGGTGGCGCCTCATGCCGATTGGCTGGTCACTAAGGAACCTGGGTGGCGCCTCATGCCGATTGGCTGGTCACTAAGGAACCTGGGTGGCGCCTGATGCTGATTGGCTGATCAAAGTGGCAGCCGTGTCGTTACAGGTCAGGGGTCATGGGTAATCAAGGGGGTTTACGAGAGCGCGCGTGGGGGGGGGAGAAAGGGGGGGGGGAAGCGGGGGTCGAGAAAGGGAGAGATACAGAGGGGGAAGGAGAGAGAGAAGGAGGGGGAGAGAGAGAGCGAGAGAGAGAGAGAGAGAGAGAGAGAGAGAGAGAGAGAGAGAGAGAGAGAGAGAGAGAGAGGGGGGGGGGGGGGAAAGGGAGCGATACAGAGGGGGAAGGAGAGAGAGAGGGAGGGGGAGAGAGAGAGACAGAGAGAGAGGAAGAGAGAGAGAGAGTGAGCAAATCACAGATTGTCTTCCTACCAAATCACCATACAACAGACAGACCACATTCTCACCCTCAGCACCCTAATCGAAAATCAAATAAATAAAAACAAAAGCAAATTATACTCCTGTTTCGTTGACTTCCAAAAAGCATTCGACTCAATCTGGCACGAGGGTCTGCTGTACAAGGTATTAGAAAGTGGCGCTGGAGGGAAAACCTACAACATCATAAAGTCGATGTACACCAACAACACGTGCTGTGAGGTTTGAGGAAAAACACACAGACTTCTTTCCTCAAAGCCGTGGGATTAGACAGGGGTGCAGTTTAAATCCAACCCTCTTCAACATATACACATCAACGAACTGGCAAAAACATTGGAACAAGCTGCAGCACCTGGCATCCCCCTAGCAAACACAGAAGTCAAATGCCTGCTGTTTGCAGATGATCTGGTGCTGCCTATCTCCAACAAAAGAAGGGCTACAGCAGCACCTCGATCTTCTACACAAATTCTCCAAGACCTGGCCACTGACGGTAAAAATCTAACCAAAACAAAATCATCATGATATTCCAAAAAAGTACTGGCCTACAACAACACAAACACAAATTCCTCCTAGACACAATTGCCCTAGAACACACACAAAACTACACCTATCTCGGCCTAAACATCAGTGCTACAGGGAACTTCAACCAAGCTGTGAACGACCTGAGAGACAAAGCAAGAAGGGCTTTTTATGCCATCAAAAGGAACATCAAGCTAGACATTCCAATTCAAACCTGATTAAAAATATTAGACTCCATCATAGAACCCATTTCCCTGTATGGTTGCGAGGCCCACTTGCAAACCAAGACTTCACAAAATGGGACAAACACCAAATTGAGACTCTGCATGCAGAAATTAGCAAATCCGTTCTCCGCACCCAACGGAAAACACCAAATAATGCATGCAGAGCAGAACTAGGAAGATACCCACCCACTAATTATCAAAATACAAAAAAGAGCATTTAAATTCTATAATCACATAAAAGAAAGTGACCCAGACACACTCCAGAACAAAGCGCTCACCTACAGAGAGACCCTAGAGAGATGCCCGCTCAGCCAGCTGGTCCTGGGACTCTGCTCACAAACACAAGCAGAGCCACCAGACAGAAACAACACTGGACTAAACCAAATTATAAGAAAACAAAAAGAAAACTATCTGACACATTGTACAGAATCAACCCAAAACCAGAGCAAATTGAAATGCTATTTGGCCCTAAACAGAGAGTACACAGAGAAGACATAATGTGCACCCACTGCACACAAGAAGAGGTGGAAACCGAGCTACACAAACAACATGCCCACTATACCAAGACATCAGAGACATATACTTCCCACAAATTGCAAACACCCAAAGAGACTTTGAAAACATGGCAAATAACTCAAAACTCCCATACCTACTGGGAGAACAATGTGCAAACACAGCAGCAAGGTTTGTGAGCTGCTGTGACAAGAAAAGGACATCCAACGGAATACAACCACCATAAAGACGGTGTCAATCACACAAAGAAATCCTTTACTTTACTGATTTATCTGGTTTGCTTTGTTTGTTTTAACACTGGCTTTGTCAATGTAAACGTATGTTTCCCATGTCAATAAAGCCCCTTTGAATTGAATTCAAGATTCAAGATATTTATTTGTCACATACACATCCAGACATGTAGTGAAATGAAGGTGGCCATGCCCACCTTGATTGTGCAAAAATACAATATTAAGAATTGAATTGAGAGAGAGAAAGAGAGAGAGACAGAGACGGAGAGAGAGAGAGAGAGCAAGAGACAGAGAGAAAGAAAGAAAGAAAGAGAGGGAGGGAAAGAGAGAGAGATAGAGAGAGAGCAAGAGAGAGAAAGCAAGAGAGAGAGAGAGCTTCAACTGCAGCCATTCAAAAAAGCTTTGCGTGTAAGATTCCAAACCAGATGCTGGAGACTGCTGAACGCTCTATAATTCATGACCCCTCTCCTCTCAGGTCTTATGAAACCCCCCCACCCACCCACACACACACAGTTGACTATTCTTACAGTAGCACCAACTTTCCTAAACGTGAGAGAGTCAGGGATAAAGATGGTATCGTTTGGGTTGCATGGATATTGCTTATCCATACCGATACTAATCTCAACCATACTGTCTAATCTTGTGTGTGTGTGTGTGTGTGTGTGTGTGTGTGTGTGTGTGTGTGTGTGTGTGTGTGTGTGTGTGTGTGTGTGTGTGTGTGTGTGTGTGTGTGTGTGTGTGTGCGTGTGTGTGTGTGTGTGTGTGTGCGTGCGTGCATGTGTGCGTGTGTGTGCCTAGTTCGGGCACAAATATTTTACCAATTGATATTGACAAGATAATAATAATACAATTTCGTTTTTATCCCAAATATCAGATAAAATATGTCTGTCAATTCGTAAGCTATCTTGTGCTCTATATACTCTACGTATATATTTACTATTACCGTACTGTATATAAAAATCTATTCACATCTGTCTGTACATACCTGCCTATAATCCTATTTAGATGTAGATACTATATCTATATCTGTACATATCTCTTACCTACTCATTACACTGCTGGTCAGTACGACTTACTACCATAGTGTCTTTATACCTGTATCACTGTACATATTAATACTACAACTCTGTACATACATCTGATTAGCACTAGTACTCAGTAGTACTAATTTATATATTTTATACCCAGTTTAATCACCTGTACATTGTATATTACTGTTGCACTTTAGGGTTACATTTGCACTCTGGTTGGATGCCAAACTTATTTTCGTTGTACTGTACTTGTGCTGTATGATGACAATACATTTAAATCTAATGAGCACCATTGAGATGGATCAGCTTCATACTGTCTTATGTCCGACTTACAACATCTAAACCATGCCTGGTCTAGTTCATTGCTGGGTTAAGTACTTCTATTCTATTCACATGTGCTTACTACATGTATCTATTGCTCCTATGTCTGCCCATCACAAACACGCAAACTGTCTAACCCCTGTCTCCGTCTCCCTGTGAGTGGATGTCTCGTGGTGATGGCCAAGGCGGTGGATGTCTCGAGGTGATGGCCAAGATGGTGCGATCTTCTCTTCGCCAACCCCCATACTTCAAATGGATCCAAGCGGAATACATACACGTGTGCAAACGGAATATCGACCAGATCGACATTGTAAATAAGAAACCTGTTCTTAATGTTTTATCTGGCTAAATAAAGGTTAAATAAAACATTTAAAATTGACTGATATTTTTTGCTCCGAGCCTTGACATTTAGCCTTTATCCTATTTTCATACTAGCGCCCGTTTCCCTATGCTTTTTCTTAGCTCTATTCTATTTAAATCTTAAAAAGAAATTCGTATGTACCCCAGTTGCTATTGCATGTACATATTTGTGTTTTATTACACGTATTTGTTCATACATACCAATTATTTTGCCTGTTTTATTCTCCACCCATCAATCACCCATAGCAACACTATTATCACCGACATCTAAGTAGGGGGATCCCCCCTTGAACGGCCCTTCTAACGTTTCTTTCCTCCGCGTAATCTGTGGTGCTTTTCCCCCCCTATTGCTAGGTGTTTAGTGAGTCCGTCAATCATTTGGCGATCAAAAAAGTTATTGGACAGGGTTGTAGCCAATGAGTGTGGCTTTCCAATGATACCCCACGTGGGGATCTGCGAATCAGGGATCTAGGTGAAAGGTCACAAGCGAAAATAGGAAGAGAAAAAACCGCAGAATGAATTGAAGTCAATGAGGAAATTGTTTACCGGAGAGCTTTTTTTTCTTTTTTTTTTTACAGTTTACGAAAATCGCTCCTAATCACTCATTTCTGAACGGATTCTTATGAAATGTGGACATGTACTATACAATACTTCAGGGTATGGACCCAGGGTGTTTTCCAGCTCATACCATATTTTTGGGAAATACTATATTTGGATATTGCAACTATGCAACTACTACAGAAAAACATGAGTAACAAGTTTTTCTACAACTCAAGTTCAGACCAATGTTACTCTATTTCATTAGCACTAAAAGTGATCTTCCTTTATTGTAACAGAAACTTCACAATGTTATCTTTCAAAAGAGACCAGGCTCGGGCGGCTGATTGGTGCAGTGGGCAAGGCGCTCGCCACTAACGCAGGAGACGCTGGGTTCGAGCCCAGCTCTCGGCGTTGCTACCGGCTGGCCGGTCGTTCATACTAGCACAATTGGCAGTGTTAGAGGGTGGGAAAGCCGGTGGGTGGGGATTGGACATTGTGGACAGCGACTCCTACAGGTCGGTTTGGTGACGCCGGTGCGGCGGAAACAGGAAGTAGCGGGGGCAGCGTGAGCCTCCCACGCGTTACTCCTCGCCACTGAGAGTTCGAGCTGTCTGGTGAAAAGATGCGACAGGCTGCCTCCTCGTGTGCCGGAGGGGACACGTGATGCAAGGCTTCTGTCCTCACTACAGCTGACCAGTGGGAGGCATAGTCTAGCAACGTTCAAGACAGGGGAGGGAAGAAATTGGATAATCCGAAATTGGGATGGGAGAAAAAATAGAAAATGGGGAGAAAGTGGATAAAAAAAAGAGACCAGGTGCTATACGTATAACGTATAAAGATACGCTTTTCAAAAAAAGTATGCAGTCCTCAAATTCAAGTTTAAAATTGCCACTTTTCTGGGCGCTAGTTAAGAGGTTAACGGTTATTTTGGTTCTGAGAACTTCTGACCCATCAGGATCTGCTACCAAATGTGTCCCTATAGTCTCAGTACCTAGTCTCAGTACCTAGTCTCAGTACCTAGTCTCAGTATCTAGTCTCAGTACCTAATCTCAGTACCTACTAGTCTCAGTACCTAGTCTGTCTCAGTACCTAGTCTGTCTCAGTACCTAGTCTCAGTACCTACTAGTCTCAGTACCTAGTCTCAGTACCTAATCTCAGTACCTACTAGTCTCAGTACCTAGTCTGTCTCAGTACCTAGTCTGTCTCAGTACCTAGTCTGTCTCAGTACCTAGTCTCAGTACCTACTAGTCTCAGTACCTAGTCTCAGTACCTAGTCTCAGTACCTACTAGTCTCAGTACCTAGTCTCAGTACCTAGTCTCAGTACCTAGACTCAGTACCTAGTCTCAGTACCTAGTCTCAGTACCTAGACTCAGTACCTAGTCTCAGTACCTAGTCTCAGTACCTAATCTCAGTACCTAGTCTCAGTACCTAGTCTCAGTACCTAGTCTCAGTACCTAGTCTCAGTACCTAGTCTCAGTACCTAGTTTCAGTACCCGTCCCTAGAGATGGCGAGCCTTTCAATGATGATTATCACCACACTGCCAGGAAAACCGCACACACACCCACACCCACACACACTAATTAGAGTATCAGCCCAATCCTTCCTTCCAGAGATTTATACGCCTAGAATGCTGACAGATACATTATATGTGTGAGTGATAGAGAGAGAAACTGTGGAGGGAGGGAGAGAGAGAGAGAGTAAGAGAGAGTGGGAAAGAGAAGGAGAGAGAGAGAGAGAGAGCAGAGATTGTGTACGATAGAAACCTGCGTTTGCGTGACAAGGTAAAGAGGAGGAAGATGAGGAAGAGGAGGAAGAGGGAGGAAGAGGGAGGGAACCATCGTGATCCAAATGGTCGAAAATAATAAAATTCCACACATAAGCAGGATTTCCCTTCTGCTCAAACACCTGATTCAGCACCTCTAGGTCCAGAGAGGAGGAGAGGAGAGAGGGGGGAGGAGAGGAGAGGAGAGGAGAGGAGGAGAGGAGAGAGGAGGAAAGGAGAAGATAGGAGAAGAGGAGAGAGGATGGGAGGGGAGAGGAGGAGAGGAAAGAGGAGGAAAGGAGATGAGAGGAGGAGAGGAGAGAGGATGGGAGGGAGGACAGGAGAGGAGATGAGGAGAGGAACAGAGAGAGGTGAGGAGAGGAGGAGAGGAGGAGAGGAGGACAGATGAGGAGAGGAGAGAGGAGGAGAGGAAAGAGGAGGAGAGGTGGAGAGAAGAGGAGAGGAGATGTATGGGCAAAGAGGAGAGGAGGAGAGGAGAGAGGAGAGAGGAGAGAGGAGGAGAGGAGAGGAGAGAGGAGAGGTGGAGAGAAGAGGAGATGAGAGGTATGGGCAGAGTGGAGAGGAGAGGTTGGAGGGGGAGAGAGGAGAGAAACAGATGGAGGAGAGGAGAGCAGAGGAGCAGGCGAAGAGGAGAGGAGCAGGGGAGAGAGGAGCAGTGGAGGAGAGGAGGAGCAGGTAGAGAGGAGGAGAGGAGCAGTAGAGGAGAGCATATGGGGGAGGAGAGGGAGGGGAGAAGAGGAGAGCAGATTAGGAGAGGAGCAGAGAGAAGAGCAGAGCTGGGAGAGAGGTGAGGGGGTGCAGAGAAGGGGGGGTTCTTCCTGCTTTGGGTTGAACAGGGACACACACACACTCCCCAAACCCCCAACCAGATTCATACACCCCCTAGAGGGTCTATTGTTGAGTAACTAAGAGTCCATAACAGATAGGAGATGAGGAGAGACTATGGCTGTAGCTAGCAGGAGAGAGCGAGAGAGAGAGCGAGAGCGAG
>NC_140182.1:10417079-10419579 GCF_963971535.1 Notolepis coatsorum
TGCTAGTTTCTTTTCTATCTATTGGCACTTTTTTGGTGGACAAACCACAGCACACGTGCACCGTGACTCGCAACTGGAGACACTCTGTTAGCACACATAGCCTACTGTGTACAGACAGTTTCAAACTGTATTTTAAATTAGAAAGCAAACAAAATAAATGGACAAGAGAAAAAGAAATCTCAATTTGGTCAGTATTGTCATTTGGACAAGCAAAGACATTACTTTAACTGTCACCGGCACATATAGGTGCCGTTTTGCACTCGCGGCACTTTGGCCTCGTTTTTAAGGCGATCCAATGCTTTTATGCCAATGAACCAATACATTGCTTGAAAGCTATGATTGTCACCGTTCGATTGATACCCTACTCAAGGTATTAGGTGCTCGCATAAAAGAAATAATTTTTATAATATATATTTTTATTTTGTATATTTTTTTATTATTATATTTTATTTTATTTTTTTATTATAAATAATGTGTAACTATGTGTAACCTTTCATTAGAGCCCAATATGTTGACTGTACATTGCAGCGTTCAAGAGTTATAGCGTTTTGAGACATAGGGTCTCCAAGTGGCAATTTTATTTCTTTTTTTGCTGGGAAGGGGGGGGGTAAATGTATCTATGTTCCAGTTTTATGTACTGTAGAGCTTCAATACACGCTGTACCAAACACAAATACCACCAACCTGGTTGTGTGGCAATAAATTAATCTTGTATCGTGTATCTAGTATTTGGAGACTCCGAGCGGCCATTTTGGAAAAACGCATAGGCAAAAAAAAATACACTGACATCTCTTAGAGAGACAATATTATGGCTATTTCCCAGTTTAACCTCTTAACTGCTTCTGCGCCAAGAACGAGTTTACTCGTTATTGCCCGCCAATCGAATTGCGCCAATAACGAGTTTACTCGTTTTTATGATCGTTATTTCCTTTATTCGCTATTGCCATTCATAATTCATCCAGCAAGGCGCTGGGAGACTCTGGACTCTGTCTGATATTGCAACGGATCAATACCGCCGCCTGGTGGATTTCGGGTGGTGTTGCACCCACTCTAAACCAGATTGGGCGATCTGTGCATCTGTGAAAATGTTCCGGGCAGAGCTCTCTTGTTATGTGGATCCAGACAAACACTCTAGTGCATTGGATCGCTTTCGAGACGCAAGAATCAATATGCTTTCGGAGTTTATTGCGTCGTATAAACGGAAAACGGATCTAGCAGATGGAAATCAAATAATTGGAATATTTTTTCTCCAGACTCATCGGCCACAGGTAAGAGGAATCTAACGTTAATTCCAGCTCGATTGTCCATTTATTTCATTGCAATCCATCTGATCAACGTATGATGTCGTACTAAAGAAAGCCGTTACTGACAATCAAGGAATCATAAACGACCCCCCCCCACCCCTTTCCTTCACGCATGATGGAGCATAATGTATACCGATCATATGCATTTGAAATTTATTATGTAGCGTGTATAGGGACGAAATGCCAATCGATTAGGTATAATATGCGTCGGGCCTATAACTCGCGTTCTAGGAATTACTGCAGACCACTCTAAAAACACTTATATTCATGACGGTATTAACACAACAATGTATGAATGGAAAAATATAACGTTCCCACATCCGGAACGATAGATACCCGATGTTGAATGGGTCATAGTAACGTCGATATAGCTATAATATTTAAAAAGTTATAGCCCTCTGCGCTCCAGTAGCACACCACATAGCACGCTGAGTCGTCCCGGGTTCGTTTCCCAGTCCCGGTGACCATTTGCAGCATGTCTTCCCTACCTCTCCTCCCGTTCTCCCTCTCTCCCTCTATCGGTCCTGCATGGCTAGAAAAAGCTGAAAATGCTATAAATAAAAGTAAAAAAAAAGAATTATAATTATAGCCCTGCAAAGAAGGTGAGTGACTCCATAGGCTTACATCGCTGGCAGTGAGCGCTATAAGATGGTCAAACTGTGTGGCAGACATTGTGTTAAGCATCGGGCAAAAATGGGGCTATTTTTGTTTTAGTTTTTGACAATTGCATACCCAAAGTAATTAGCTATTTATGCTACTTTATACGTATAGCACATGCATGAGCCTGGTCTCTTTTGAAAGATAACATTCTGAAGTTTCTGATACAATAAAGAAAGATCACTTTTAGTGCTAATGAAATAGAGTAACAGAGGTTTGAACACACTGAAGTAAAAGTTTTGTGTACTCACATTTCTTTTAACTGGTTGCCAGATTCCTGTTTTTAAGTTCCAGCTGAGAGGTAGGAGCTGGAAAACATAATGTTCCATCGCCTGAAGTCTTACGTAGTACAGGTCCAAAGTTCATAAAAATCCCACGGAAAGGTTTTTGTAATGTGTGTACCAGTAAAAATTCTGCATGATTATCCAAAATGGCCATCCGCTCCCATTCATTCAGAGGTTCTCGTCAAAACAATGGGCTTCTTCGTCTTCTTGTGTCACCTTCCACCACTCCCAGCGGCCGTCTCGGATCGCTTTCGGA
>NC_140182.1:10424579-10427079 GCF_963971535.1 Notolepis coatsorum
AATATAGAATTCGACTACATGTCAGCTGGACCAGCTACCCTCCCCACTCCTCCAGACCATAGCACCAGACATCCTCCCATTCCTAACTGCAACCATCAACTCCTCACTCAACTCGGGGGTGGTCCCCACCTCCCTAAAACAAGCCAGAGTCACGCCGCTCATAAAAAAACCAACCCTGAACCCCACCGTCATAGGCAACTATCGTCCTGTCTCTCTTCTCTCCTTCCTTTCAACACTTGAACGTTGTGTATCCAACCAACTTACTGCTTATCTCTTACAGAATGACCTCCTGACCTAGACCCTAATCAGTCTGGCTTCCGGACTGGCCACTCCACAGAAACGGCCCTCATTGCGGTCACAGAGGCACTTCACTTAGCAAAAGCGAAAGGCCTCTCCTCTGTCCTGATTCTCCTAGATCTATCTGCAGCCATCGACACAGTCAACCATCAGATCCTCCCCGCGGCCCTCGCAGGAATGGGAGTGGCTGGCTCTGTGCTGACATGGCTGACATCATACCTCAATGACCGCTCCTACCAAGTGTCGGCTACCCACCCCCTGTGGACGGGTGTCCCCCAGGGCTCGGCCCTAGGACCCCTTCTCTTCTCCCTCTACACTAAATCACTGGGTAACATTATCACGTCTCATGGCTTCTCGTATCGTTATGCCGATGATACTCAACTCTTCCTCTCCTTCTCGCCCTCAGATATCCACGTCTCTGAGCGGATATCGGCCTGTCTGTCCGACATCTCTGCATGGATGACGACCAACCACCTCAAACTGAACCTAAGCAAAACAGAATTGCTCCACCTGCCGGCCAAATCCTCCCCCCTGACCGACCTTTCCATCACAGTCGAGAATGCAGCTGTGACCGCTTCCCCGACCGTCAAGAACCTTGGTGTTGTCCTCGACGACCAGTTGAACTTCTCTGCTCACATCGCAGCGACAACCAGAACCTGCAGATTCCTCCTGAGCAAAGTCAGAAGGATCCGCCCCTTCCTGACAAAAGAAGCCACCCAACTCCTCGTCCAATCAACAGTCATCTCCCGCCTCGACTACTGCAACGCACTGCTCGCTGGCCTCCCGGCCACTGCCACCAAGCCTCTTCAACTCATTCAGAACGCAGAGGCCCGCCTGATCTCAAACCTACCGAAGTCGGCCCCTGTCACCCCACTTCTTAGGGACCTGCACTGGCTCCCCATTGCTGCACGAATCCGCTTCAAGGCCCTCGACCTAGCATACTGTGCGGCAAAGGGAACCGCTCCCGCCTACCTCCGGTCAATGGTCTCTAACTACACACCCTCAAGACCCCTACGCTCTGCATCTTCTGGCCGCCTCAGACCAACTCCTATCGAAGCTCCGGGAGGGTCATCAAAGAGAAGTCGCCTATTCTCAGTCCTTGCCCCACAATAGTGGAATGAACTACCCACCCCAGTTAGGACAGTCGAAACCCGTCCAATCTTTCGCCGTCGAATAAAGACGCACTTCTTCAACCATTATCTGAAATAAAATTTAAAATGTTTTTAAAAAAAATTCAAAAATCTAACCCTAACTAACCTTACGGTCATGCACTTGTCCTAATAAACTAACTGTAGCACTCAACACTTTGATGAACATTGTTACTCAGCTGATTAGTTGTACCCTTCCTGATGACTTGTCGTACAGAACTTGTAAGTCGCTTTTGATAAAAGCGTCAGCTAAATAACTAAATGTAAATGTAATATTTCAAATTGCATGGGTCCGGATGGCAGAATTCAGTACTGTATCTACAAAACTTCTGTTTAATCATCTTCCCTTTATTAATTTCCTTAAATTTTTTGTACACGTAATCTCAAGAAGGTACTGAACGAGCTCAGTGGCCGTTTTTCATGTGTGGTCATTTTTAGCATGGTGTTATTCACTGTCAAAAATGCAAAGAAAAATCATAATTCATATTCTCCTTTGTTTCATCACAACTTAAGCAAGCCTAGTAATAGACACAATATTTCTGACACTGGGAATACATTCACTGAGGTCCACTGAGATCCATAGATGTCCCTCGATACCAAGAACATGCAAATGAACCTTGTAGAAGTGGAGCAATCTTCCATTTACTTAGGTATGTATTTTAGGCGGATATTCAGAAAATAGGGCTCTGGGCTTTAAGAGGTTAATTCCCTCGCATTCCCACTGGAAGTGAAAGAGTTTCTATTGGTGTTTGTTTGCTTAAGCTCAAAAACATCTTAATAAAGACATGTATAAAGTAATAAAAACCAGTAGGACCATTCAGATCTGACAAAAGTTTTTTTTCCCCGAACCTATTCTAATGAATACCAGTTTCCAAACTTAATATATCGACTACTTCTCTTGACGGCAAATAATTATTACATTTTAAGCTGCGATAATATGAGGGTCATATCTCTCATTCCTAATTTCTAACTAAATGTATGACCCCATATAAATTGAGCTTTTGAAATAATAAAGAAAATCAAA
This sequence comes from Notolepis coatsorum, assembly GCF_963971535.1. Taxonomy (NCBI): domain Eukaryota; kingdom Metazoa; phylum Chordata; class Actinopteri; order Aulopiformes; family Paralepididae; genus Notolepis; species Notolepis coatsorum. The sequence continues at coordinate 10,427,049 of NC_140182.1, forward strand.
TACAAGCAGCAGCCCTGGAGCCTGCTAGCCC
>NC_140182.1:10429579-10435874 GCF_963971535.1 Notolepis coatsorum
CTAAAGTAACTTTAGTGGTCCGGTAATCATTGTTATACAGGTGAGGTTAAGAAGTCCTCAGGATATAACACAATTCGGCGATGAGGACGTCTGAATCTGCGCAATGCAAGAAAGAAGAAGTCCGTTGAGAGCTTTGTTTACATTATTAACGTTAGCTTAGCGAGTTAGCATGTTAGCTCACGTTAATCGGGCGGCACTTGAAAACATCTACAAGAGGAGGAAATCCACTTTACACACTAAAGGAAGGATCGACTGGACTATCGTGAGTGTTTACAACAGAAATGGCTTGGGTTATTGGAAATATTGGACCGTTTGATGACAATGTGGAGCAATATGAAATGAAAATGGGAGACCCTGATGTTAGCATGTTAGCTCACGTTAATCGGGCGGCACTTGAAAACATCTACAAGAGGGGGAGCTCCCGTAGCTCACCGCATATCTCGGCGCTATTTCTGCGTCGGGGAAAACCGTGCTCGTCACGGATCTGGGGGACACGAGTTCGATTCCCGGACCCGCCGTCATTTCTCAGAATGTCTTCCCCTGCTCTACATCCCATTTCAACCTGTTTCTGTCGGTCATGCTTGACCAGAAAAGCGATAAACGCTAAAAAATAAAGTTTTAAAAAAAGAAAACATCTACAAGAGGAGGAAATCCACTTTACACACTAAAGGAAGGATCGACTGGACTATCGTGAGTGTTTACAACAGAAATGGCTTGGGTTATTGGAAATATTGGACCGTTTGATGACAATGTGGAGCAATATGAAATGAAAATGGGGGACCCTGATGTAAACAAGACAAACGTCTTTCTCTGGTCTGCATCTCCTTAACAATTGTGTGTATTGAGCTGTACTCAGACTGTTCAGTGTTCTCTTGGAGGTGGACCTGAGACTGTAGTAGCTGTTCAGTGTTCTCTTGGATGTGGACCTGAGACTGTAGTAGCTGTTCAGTGTTCTCTTGGATGTGGACCTGAGACTGTAGCTGTTCAGTGTTCTCTTGGATGTGGACCTGAGACTGTAGCTGTTCAGTGTTCTCTTGGATGTGGACCTGAGACTGTAGTAGCTGTTCAGTGTTCTCTTGGATGTGGACCTGAGACTGTAGTAGCTGTTCAGTGTTCTCTTGGATGTGGACCTGAGACTGTAGTAGCTGTTCGGTGTTCTCTTGGATGTGGACCTGAGACTGTAGTAGCTGTTCAGTGTTCTCTTCATTCATGGAACCGTTACACTGAGCTTGCACTGAATTTGTTGAGAAACCTGCTTCTGCAGCAGTCTGTGTGTGAGCAACCAGTCAGCAGCATTGTGAATTCAGAGATTCACTAAAAGACACATTGAGAGACAGGTTTTTGTGTGGATTAAGAAATGAAGGTGCACAGAAGAAACTACTGAGAGAGAGTGATTTGACACTGGAGAGAGCTGTCAATATCAGTGTAACAATGTTAATGGCATCAAAGGAAGGGCACAGAAAATGATGATAAATCTGGTTTTAAAAGAAACACTGGAAATTACAAAAAGGAGAGACATGTTCATGCTGTTGAACAAGGAGATAGAACAGCTAGTGACTCCTCAGATGAAGAGGAGAGGATAAATCTCCTCCTCTGGTCATTATTTGGGTAGAACACACATTTTGAATGCATTTGGCAGACTTTTTTTTTTTTTTTTTAGCCATTTTAATCTAGATTAATCTAGATCAATTCCAGGATTGCAGGTAGATTAATCTAGATTAAAAAATGTTATCTATGCCCAGCTCTAAAAAAAAAAATACTCATTTAATCAGATTAATCACTTTATTCAAATTAAGGATTTAGTTTGAGGATATTTATATATATAAAAAAATATAAAAAATCAGATTTTTTTTTAATATTTAAATTTCTAATTAAAAGCGAAGGTTCGAACGTTCGTTCGAAAAACCCTGACGAAGTTCGAATCCCAAAAACAGGCTTCGGGGACAGCCTTAGTGTGTGTGTGTGTGTGTGTGTGTGTGTGTGTGTGTGTGTGTGTGTGTGTGTGTGTGTGTGTGTGTGTGTGTGTGTGTATACACATGACGATGCAGATTGTGCATCTTCACACCTCTGTGTGTCTGTAAGAGACCCCTCATTGTCAAATCAGCTGCGAATTACAGACACACCATGACACACATAAACACACACACACATAAACACACACACGCGCACACAAACACACACACACTAGCCCCCTTTTCTCTGTGGTGTCAGACAAGGGGAAGTCTCTCCATTTAACCTCTTAACCCTTTGGGTGCCGTTCACGTAGAACTACGTTTCTGTCGCCCGACGGTTGAGTGCCGGAAACGTAGATCTATGCTTTTCTCACAGTATTTCTTTTATTCGCCTATTGCCATTCATAATTCAGCGGGGCACCTTGTGCATACTGTGTGGAGTGTGTCTGAGCTGGCAGATGGTCTTATACCGCCCTCAAACGCCTTCGGCCGCTATTGCACTCCATTAGAAACGGTGTAGTTTCTTTTCTCTACCGAGCTGCGGCGTGGGGGCGGGTCCTAAACACTCCGGCAAAACACGCGCTTGTAGGGATGGCTTGGACAACTGGCCGCGCCCGCCCGTTCATGTGCAATGCCCAACAACGTCGGAGACAGGATCGCTGTGGATAACTGGAATTGCGATCAGATAATTGGATTCTTTTTTTTGCATTACATCAGAGACCAGGTAAGGACTCTATATATCCAATCTTGCGTTGATCTGATATTTCTTTCTCCCACAATTGAAGCTATCTGTGTGTGCTGTGTGTGGCTGTTTACCGTTGGGTGCAGGAGGGGAGGGGGGAGCGCCGCGCTCCAGGGCCCATTTAATTTAATTTCATGGATGCACGAGGAGACATAATAATGGTAATCTAGCGTTGATTTCAGGAAGATTCGATAATCAGGCGAAAAATGACAACGTGATAAGCAGTGTTAATTTTGTCAACGAATTTGATGACAAAAGATCTTCGTCAACGAAGCTTTTTCCCCCACTAGCCCCCATTTAGCCCTCTATTTAGCCCTCGCTAGCCCCCATTTAGCCCTCTATTTAGCCCTGATTTAGCCCTCGCTAGCCCTGATTTAGCCCTCGCTAGCCCTGATTTAGCCAACGTCACTAAATTATTAATTAAATATCGTTGACCACAACTGAGGACACAAAAATGTAGTTTACAAAAACCATGACGAATTCTCTCTTAATTTATGTTGACTAAAACAAGATGAGACAAAATAATTATAACTTTTAGAATAAGTCACGTTATTATTTCAGCATTTCCCATTTCCTAAAAGCCAAGCTACATAACATACGTGAGGCTAGGTCTCTCGGTCCCAGGTCTCTCGTGACTACAGCTTATACCAATAACCATGAACGGAATCTGCTACTCTCTCAACACTCCTGCGGCAGCCGAACAGTTCTACCAAAAGAACATTTAAGACGCATTTAAGACGACAGAGGCTGAGAGGATGGCTAGGCTAATAGCCTGGGAGTCGGGACCTATATCCCAGACACAGACTTGCTCTCTTTCATCTGTGTACACCCACTACTATCAACATTACACATGGATACAACAAGGACAGGACCACATTCACTTAAAAAGGTATGAAAAGAAAAGAAACAGACGAGTACTAACACTGAGATTGACCCTGCTATAAGTTATGAATCCCTTTAGCGCTTGAAGTGCACTAAAATGTCGTAATGACTTTATTTTTCATATAATGTTGGGTACATGCTCAGTTGAGTTCGAACGCTCCCAGTCTTAGGGGCTGTGATATTTTGTTACCACACTTTATGCACATAGAAGTGCGGTGGCAGGTTCGCTAAGCTAATGTTGTTAGCCGAATGCTCTGATGGGGGCCGCCATTTTAAGTTTAAAGTGACGTCGGCGATCTACGGTACGACTCGAGGGACAAAAGGGAATGTGTGTGTGACGTGTGTGAAATTTGTACAGTAGGTCCCAGTGAGAATTGCAATCAGTGTGTACTGTGTATTTACACTATCCTAATCTTCCTTTGTTGGTTAAAAAATATAAATAAGCAATTTAAATCAGAATATGTTCCATTCCATGTCTGACTATTTCTGAATCTATTGACCATTTCAAGGAATGTTTGGTTACTATTGGGCTTCTAGCCTTCTACTGAACTTATTGTGAATCAGCTGATAGGGTTTTGGCTAGACTATACTTAATAAATAGAATTGCATTATTTACAATATAAAAATATAAAATGCCTTTTTTTCATTAGCGAAAACTAGACAAAAATCTTCAGTTTTCTGCGACTAAATCTAGACAAAAACAAAAAAGTCAAAATCGAGACTAACACTGACTCAGACATTTAGTTGACTAAAACTGACTAAACGAAAAATAAATGCAGATGGGTAAATATGATGAAAACGAAAAAGGAGCACTTGACACATGACTAAGACTAAAACTAAAATGAAAATAGCTGCCAAAATTAACACTGGTGATAAGTGAATTACACAAAAACGCTATTATCACGTCATTTTCCTGGAATTACTCAGAAGCACCCAAACTATATTCATATTCAAAACGGTATAAAACGGAAATGTACGGATGAAAAAATAATCCGTTTTTTGCACGTTGACTGGAAGCAACTCACTGACAATCGACGGCGTTATTAGACCCATAGCTGCAATATAAAATATAGGTTTAGATCTACAAACAAGGTGAGCGATTACATGGGGTTAATGGACGGCAAGGGCAGATGCACTTCCCGGAAGGGGCGTGGCACTCAATGTGTTAACAGGCACCCAGAAAAGTGGCATTTTTTTTTTACTTGAACTTGAGGACTGCATACTTTTTTTGCAACGCTTAGCTTTATACTTTATACTTATAGCACATGCATGAGCCTGGTCTCTTTTGAAAGATAACATTCTGAAGTTACTAATGCAAAAAAGGCAAATCACTTTTAGGCTAGTGGTCCGGCTGACTGTTTAGTTTAATAATAATAATAATAATAATAATAATAATAATAATAATAATAATAATAATAATAATAATAATAATAATAATAATAATAATAATAATAATAATAAAACATTTTTAAAAGATTTAAAATTAGTTAATGTGTTCAATGAGTTAACACTTTAATCGCCAAAAACGCTGGAACACGTCTTTCCCCGCCATGCTCATTCTGCCAAAGACGCTGGACCACGTCTTTGATATCAATATTTCAAAAATCTGTGATCGAAATCATATTTCTCCCCCGGAGACATGAGATGTACTGTTGAGCCCCTCTCAACTCTCCAACGGTTCAAGAGCGCCATCTGGTGGCCGATCGGCGGATCGCCCAAGGCGGAAACAGGAAGTGGAAGCTGGTGCTCATTTCAATTCGGTCCGATCACTCGGTAATAGTCTCAGGACTCGAGCTGGACACAACGGATAGCAATCCGTTACCAATAACTCGATAAACAACATGATTTGTACGTATATACTATTATACAACCTGGAAATGGATCGCATATTTGTACATCCCATAATAGGAACATTTCTGTTCCACGCTCATCGCCCAACGGCGCGAGGAAGCTACGGTAAGATTCAGCGTTATTTTTCAATGTGTTCGATACTAACTGCTCTAATGATCATATCACCCACACTAGATGAACCATATAACGTTGGCCACGGAATTATAAACGACCCCCCCCCCCCCCCCCCCATCCGGTCATCATCAGATCATACTTAGTAACTTCTAGAAGCACGTCCAGTTGAAATCTTTTATCTCGCGCAGATTGCTATCAAACTGTATTTGATCATCAATATAATGCATTTGGGGCTATAAATCACGTTCTGGAGAAAGCTGCAGAAAACGATAAAAACATACTTATACTTTAGACCGTATTTTAGTATGAATATGTGAATGAAAAAGTATAACGTTGCTACACCCTGAACAATAGATATAGGACGTTGAATGGGCCATAGTAATGTCAATTTAGCAATACAATTTAAAAGGTTATAGCCCTGCAAAGAAGGGGAACTTCTCCATATTAAATAGGGCTGGCGAAGGATGGTAAATTATGGATTTAAGCATGGCGATCAAAGTGTTAATGTGTGATGTTTAGATAATTCCCACTCGTCATCTGTTACCAGAGTGGTGTCTCCCAGACGGGTGGCAGTGTTCAAACCAGCAGTGAACAAGCAACACTCTGCCTTCATCTCTCTCTCTCTCCCTCTACTCTATCTCTTCTCTCTCTCCCTCTAGTCCCTCTCTCTCTCACTTTCTCTCTCTCACTTGCTCTCTCTCTCTCCCTCTCTGTGTTCTAAGATGTTGGGTCTTTCTCTCTCTCATCTCTCTCC
>NC_140182.1:10436074-10473574 GCF_963971535.1 Notolepis coatsorum
AGGCGAAAAACACATTCTCTTGACCACCAGTCACACAACGGAGAGAGAGAGAGAGAGAGAGCGCCCCGCGCTATATATAAGCCCCGCCCACCCGGTGTTCCTGGAACTGCCGTTTAGGGGGGGGGGGGGGGGGGGACACCCCTCCTGATCCGCAAAAACGTATAGGTTCTGAGGGCCTCGTCGTGTATTATAGTATTACAGAACCGGGCCCTGTGTTTACCATGGAAACAATTTTGTGGACCCAGTGAGCTGCAGTTTGACAGCAGCGGTTGAACCACGGCGAGTTCAGTACAGTGGAAAAGGGCTATTAGAGAGACCTCATGAGGGAGCCCAGGCCAGATCTGATTGCAGGAAGGGGAACATGTGAGAGAGAGAGAAAGGAGAGGGTGAACCAGGGGGAGGTGGAGAGGAGAGGAGAGAGAGGAGGAGGAGGGAGGGGGAGGGAGGAGGGAACCATCATCCATGTTGGCCCAAATTGGATAATGATCTCTCTCTCTCTGAGTGGAGAAGCTTCCATGGCGAAGCTAGTACACAAAGAAGCTGACTGTTTTGTCAAACGTGGGATATGACAAATATTTAAAAAGTTATGTCGTCTCTCCCCCCCCCCTCCCTCCCTCCCTCTCTCCCTCGTGCAGCCGAAGGGGCGAGCAAGGAGGGGAGAGGAGAGAGATACCACCCCTGTGTGTTCAGCCTTGATCCCGTAGCTAGCCCCCGAAGCAGGCCACGGCCGGTGTTTGTTCAAACAAAATGTTTGCCTTTTTCGAGGTTTAACAACCATCACAATGCACTGTGGCATTATAGGATATTACCTGGTTACAACAATCTCTCAGTTATGTGACCACATGGGCATAATGGCGGTCGTTTGTGTTAATGGGCTCCTGTCTCAATGAAAGGGATTTACGTCTTACATCAAAAGCATTTTCTCCTTAATCACCAGTGTGTGGTCACCGGTATATAGCCTATGGGAACAACACGCTGGGAACACTGGTGCTGTGCTGCTGGTGGTGGTGACTAGGCTATGCCTCTGGGCTGCTATTACTTTCCCCGCGGAATGCAGCGCGGTAAACAAGCGGGCCATTGTGTGTCGCCGGGTCGTGTGTGTGACTTCACACAGCCCGCCGCGCTTTCAGCCCGGGAGGTACACGGTTCTTCTGGAGCGGCAGGGGAGAGAGAGAGAGAGAGAGAGAGAGAGAGAGAGAGAGAGAGAGAGAGAGAGAGAGAGAGAGTGCGCACTCAGCACACAGCGGCCAAAACCTAGCGTCTGCACAGACCAGAGAGAGCCGCACAGCTGGCTATAATCTCCCTCTCTCTCTCTCTCTCTCTCTCTCTCTCTCTCTCTCTCTCTCTCTCTCCCCCTCTCTCTCTCTCTCTCTCTGCGTGCACACACACGCGCGCACAGTCACACACACACACACACCACAGAGAGGGGGGAAAACACCAAACACGCACACACACACACACACGGAGAGATAAAGCGTCTCAGCTATCCAAACAGATGTGCGCATGCATTACGCGCCGCGGAAGAGAGAGAGAGAGAGAGAGAGAGAGAGAGAGAGAGAGAGAGAGAGAGAGAGAGAGAGAGAGAGAATGCACAAAAGCGGACTCGCCGGTTTGTTGTTGAGGGAAATTAAATGGAAATGTAAAAAAAAATATATAAAAAAAAACAAGTAATCAGATGCAAGTGAAGAGAGAGAGAGAGAGAGAGAGAGCAATGGGGGGGGGGGGGGACCTACTGAAGTAGAACCCTCTGTCTTCGCACACGAACTGCAGTGCGTCCACCAGCTCGCCGCCACAGAGCGTCTCTGCCGCGGACATCTCCACCGCGTACAGGGCCAGCAGGGCGAACACCAGCGCCGTGCGGCTGGAGGCGGACATCTTCTTTACCTGCGGGGGAGGGGGAGGAAAACAAGTTTTTATTATATATATATATATATATATATAGAGAGAGAGAGAGAGAGAGAGAGAGAGAGAGAGAGAGAGAGAGAGAGAGAGAGAGAGAGAGAGAGCATGCAGCAGCGAGGACGTGTGTCACCTCACCGCGAGCATTAACCCTTTCACTGCCACACACTACAGAAGGTTAACCTTTACTATATGATGATAGTAAAGGGTTAACCTTCTGTGGTGTGGCAGCGAAAGGGTATTAACCCGCTGTCGTGTGTGTGTGGCAGTGAAAGGGTTAACAGACGAAGAAGAGGCGTCTTGATTTAAATAAGTCACTCAACCAATCATCCAATCACAGCAGTCGGATATAATAGAGTAAATGTATATAGGGAGCCCTGGCTTCTATACAGTGTGCACTATACGTTCCTTACCCCTCTCTCTCTCTCTATCTCTCTCTCTCTCTCTCTCTCTCTCACACACACACACACAGTCGGATATATAGAGTAAATGTATATTATAGGGAGCCTGTCTTCTATACAGCCACGCAGTGTGCACATACTTCACCATGTGAATGTAATATGTCCTTTTCTTAACCATTAGCATATTAGCTCTCTCTCTCTCTGTCTCTCTCTGTCTCTCTCTCTCTCTCTCTCGCTCTCTCTCTCTGTCTCTCTCACACACACACACACACACACACACACACACACACACACAGAGTACATTTTGCAGAGTAATTCTTACTCAAACTGAGTAAATCTTACTCAAACTGAGTACATTTTACTCAAACTGAGTAAGATTTTACTCAGTTTGAGTACAATGTACTCAGTTTGAGCAAAAATTTACTCTGTGAAATGTACTGTGCACACACACACACACACGCACACGTGCACGCACGCACACACACACGTGCACAGAAAGAACATTGCATGAGGCCTAACAGGCCTGCCTGATTGCGAGTTTACTTCCACAAAAACGATCAACCCAACCAACAACCAAGTATTCAATCGCTGCCTGGAATTACTGCTTACTCCGAGGGAAAAGAGAGACACCCTATCTCTCTTGACTGTCGCCCTCTCTTACACAACTACACTGCTCTCAACAAGTTGCAAGACCGGCTGGCTGCTCAATATTCAACTATCTCAACAAAAAGCCACACACTCAGCATTATTATTTATTTCTCCCCTGCTGGCTGGCTGGCTGGCTCCTAGGCTCTCTCTCTCCGACCTGCATGCAGACCCACCGCCCCCTGTCGCCGGGCAGAGCCCAGCTGTTCAGTGGGTTCAGCGCAGGGGCGAATGAACCCCCTCCCCGCCCCCCCCCCCCCCCCCCCCCCCCTCCCCAGCCCAGGTCTTCCTATCCACCGCCCCGGCAACGACAAGCGACCTGTTGCGCCTTTTAGCGCGGCACACAGCGCGTTTTTACCTGCGCGCCGCGCGTCGGGAGTCGGGACGGTTGTATGCGAAGAAAAAAAATTCCAGCTGGACTATAAAGTGCACAAAAGAGAAGGAGGAGAAAAAGAAAAAAACAGATTCCACACCCGGACTTATAATAGCCTCTATAAGTGTCGAGCGGAAAGGACGGCTCCGTGCGTAAAGTCGCGGTGTCACCGTGCGTAAAGATGTGCCTCTCCGGCGTCTCTCCGTTACCTTCATGCCGCTCCTGCTCTCCGTCCGCCGGCAGGTGTGGTGGCAGCTGACCGAGGGCTCTCCTCCTGCTCCGTGTCTCTGCTGCTGCGGGGACTCCATGGGCAGCAGTAGTAGCAGTAGTAGTAGTGGTAGTGGTAGTAGTTAATAATAAAAACCGTGATTTGGTTATTATTATTATAGATTCGCAGGTGAGTTAGTAGTAGTAGTGGTGTCCCGGTGGGTGAGGGTGTGTGTGTGGGTGTGTGCGTGTGTGTGTGTGTGTGTGTGCGCGTGTGTGTGTGTGTGTGTGTGTGTGTGTGAGAGAGAGAGTGAGAGAGAGGGAGGGGAGGGAGAGAGAGAGAGAGAGAGAGAGAAGCTGTTCCCAAAGACCAGGCGACAGGCAAAAGTTGTCAGAGAGAAGTATTATATACCAAAACCCGCCCATCAGAGCTCCCCCTCTCCTCCTCCCCCGGCTCGCTCCTCCTTCCTCTCTTCACTTTCCACAGGAACGCGCTCTTCTACAACACCGTGGTACAATAATCTGATGTCTAAACGTCTTGTTGCACTCTCTTACTTACTCCAGTCATTAGGTTGAATGAATGAATTAATGAATGGATGAATGAATGAATGAATGAATGAATGAATGCATGAATGAATGAATGAATGAATGATGAATGAAAACTAACAGCTCAAACTAACGGCTCAATACACACAATTGTTAATAAGGGGATGCAGACCAGAGAAAGACGTTTGTCTTGTTTACATCAGGGTCCCCCATTTTCAATTCATAGTGACATTTATGACATGTACAACATACATGACATCATGACATTATGACATATAGGGACGGACATACATGACATACAGGTATTTAGTACTGTTACATTTGTGACATATACGATATGCAAATATACAGTACTGTTACACAGAGATCCGAAGAGAGATTTTTTCATATGATGGGGAGGAGACTGTACATTAGGAGGGGGGGGGGGGGGGGGGGGGGGGGGGGAGAGAAAAAATATACGTACGGCTCAGATGTGGCGTTTGGCGTTTGGCCATCGTATAAATGTGGAGCAAAGGGCACCCCGGTCCATGACGTTGAAGGGAACCACGTATATAAATACCAGTAGTGTAGACTCAGGAGGAGGCGACAATTCGTTTCCATGATCCCGGCGTTTTTTTTTTTTTTTTTTTTTTTTTTTTAAAACCGGTGACTAATGTTCATTCACAGTGAAAACCTGGCAAAGAGAGAGAACATATTATGTCTGTTTCGCTTGGGAGTCAAACATAATAACATGGCGTGTGCGTGCGCGTGTGTGTGTGTGTGTGAGTATGCGTTTATGTGTGGGCAGGCGGAGGGGGGGCGGAGGGGGGGGGGGGGTCACCCATAATCATGAATGAATTCATGAATGAATCAGGGTGGTGGTGGGTGACTGACTGAGTGACTGACCCACTCAGACTTGATTGACAAACTAAACTCGTGTATAGCGTTGATAGAGGACGCAGGCATGTGTGGACTTGCAGATGTGCAGATAAAAGAGTTTACCCCCCAAAAACAAGAGGCTCGTGGTGAAAACAGGAAGGGGTGAAAGAGTTTATGTGCTCTCCTCTGTCCTCTGATGTCCTGTCTCATGGAGGACAATCCCACTATGGAGGGGGACATGATGACCACAGTCTCTGGGGGGAAAGACCTGTAAGAACCGTCACACATCATACAGCAGGTCCACTCAGCCAGCACTTGTTACCCCCCCCCCCCCCCCCCCTATGTGAGGATTTCCCCTTTGGAATGACTTTCTCTCCAAAAGCCCAGCGATCCGGTGGCATGTCTTTACATGGCTGACAGTGACACCTAGTGGCCGTCCGGGGGTACTGCCGCTTGTTTGTCTCACGGATTGGACCCCGGTGTCTCTGGGAAACACACACAGCACTGTTTTGGTCAATAGACTTCCCTTTATACCCTGGGGGCGAGAGAGACGACAACACTGGTGGGTCTTCTAGATAAAGAAGAGCTAACACACCTGTTACTGCCGAGGGGGGGACGGGAGGGGGACGCTTTCTGTCTGGACATGTACTTCTTCAAAGCGAAACCACCCCTGTCTTCTAAAGACAGACCATTAAGCGCTGTAATAGATGTACAACAACAACAACAACAACAACAACACACAATGTACATTTTCTTCGTCAAATGTATATACTCTCTTTTTTAGACTCTTTTTGTATCACAAACAGTACTGTATTTGTAGATCTGGTGTCATAAATGTCTATAGCAGTAGCCTACTGTCTATCTGTATCATCCATGTAGGCCTATGTCATCATAAATGTTATGATGAATTGAAAATGGGGGACCCTGATGTAAACAAGACGAAATTAAGTCTTTCTCTGGTCTGCATCCCCTTAACAATTGAGTGTGTATTGAGCCGTACTGTATTGTACCCATTCTGCAATCTGTTAATACAATTTTCAATCAATCAATCAACAAGGAAGTTCAACCGATAAGCGTGGGAGAGAGATAACGCCGGTGTGTGGTGGTCTGGAGAGTTTATTATTTGTAGTGATGTATTTCGATTATTGACAAATAGACGACGACCGTTCCTACAATAATAATGTCCCTGACTGACTGACTGACTCCCCGTATAGTTGAAACACAAAATGCCTGAGTGTCCGGCTTAACCAGGCCTGTCTGGTCTCGCTCTCTCGGGTGCGAAGCCCCTCTCTCTCCACGGACCAGCGGTGTGTCAGCCACCCGTTCATTCAGCCAGTCACTCGCACTCAGGCGCGGCTCTGCCCCCTAGTGGCGTCCCGCGAGCATTACGTTGACGTTACATTGATTGATTGATTGATTGATTGATTGATTGATTGATTGATTGATTGATTGATTGATTGATTGATTGATTGATTGATTGATTGATTGATTGATAGATTGATAGATTGATTTATTTATTGATTGAAAATTGTATTAACAGATTGCAGAATGGGTACAATACAGTACGGCTCAATACATACAATTGTTAAGGGAATGCAGACCAGAGGACATTTACAGGGGCCAGTTTTGAATTGCAGTCTCCCGTAGGTGCTCTTTGAGAGTGGTTTTGAAGGTGGGTAGTGATTCACATTCCTTTACAGCTGTGTGTTACGTTGCCATTACATTACGTTGACATTATGGTCAATCACACACATCCACGTCCCTCAGATCAAATGACCAACTGTGTCTGAGGGTCCCGCGGGGCCAAACTGGTGACAAAGGGTTTCCGGGCCTTTTTTGCAGTGATGGCGCCGACGCTGTGGAATAAGCTCCCTCTCAATATTAAGTCTGCCAACACCGTTACAGACATTCAAGACCTTGCTTATTAAAACCCACCTTTTTCACTCTGGATGATCACTGAGTTACTTTGCTGTTGTGTTGTGTGTCTGAGGTGCTGTTGTGTTGTGTGCCAATCAGAGAGGGTCTTCACTGTATGCAGGCTAGCCAATAAGAGAGCGTCTTCGCAAACTGCGGCTATGGAAAAAAGATCACGCGTTTGAGATCACTATACTCTCTTCTCAAAGCTCTATATCTCTTAGAGATGATATACTGCATGAATGGTCATTGTCTTATTCTGAAAGCCATATGCACATCATGTTATTATTATCACTGTTAATAAAAGCACACTTCTTAAAGGGGAACACCAACACCACCCACTTTAACAATGCATAAAGTATATATCATAAAGTATATACAAATATATGTATATTTGTATATCTTGTTGTATGTCATAAATGTCTGGATGTAACAGTACTGTCGTGTATGTCATGTATGTTATGATGAATTGAAAATGGGGGACCCTGATGTAAACAAGACGAAAGTCTTTCTCTGGTCTGCATCCCCTTAACAATTGTGTGTATTGAGCCGTACTGTATTGTACCCATTCTGCAATCTGTTAATAAAATGTTCAATCAATCAATCCCATTCTGCAATCTGTTAATAAAATATCAATCAATCAATCAATCAATCATCTTCATGTTATTCCTATGGTCTAAATATTGGTTTAGATTAAACGAGGTTTAGTTAAAACAACTCTCTCCCAAGTCCAGAAACGTGAGTATTAAAAACTCAAGCTTGTGATGTCATTCATTATAAGGTCTGGAAGTGCTCTATAGACAGTCTAATTGAATTGGGGAAAGATGGTAACGATTTTGACCTGGCATAGCGTGCAGCGAGGAGTACGGCTCCCCCTACCTCTGGTCGATGGTCTCTAACTACACACCCTCAAGACCCCTACGCTCTGCATCTTCTAACTACACACCCTCAAGACTCCTACGCTCTGCATCTTCTAACTACACACCCTCAAGACCCCTACGCTCTGCATCTTCTAACTACACACCCTCAAGACTCCTACGCTCTGAATCTTCTAACTACACACCCTCAAGACTCCTACCCTCTGCATCTTCTAACTACACACCCTCAAGACCCCTACGCTCTGTGTAACTGAGGGGTTACAAAACCCTGACTGTATTAAAGATTGTGATAGATTAAACCACTGCTAGTTATGTACTTTAATTACTGGCCAGACAGTACATCAAATATAGATGGTGAACACCCACAAGAACACGGCATTGACACAGAAATACTATTGGAGGGTAATTTATTATTATTAGGCAACGTTCGGTTACAGAATGAGAATTAGGGTCGCGCTTGTATGGCGAAGAATATACGTAAAGTCAGTCAAGAGCATAAGTCACTAAGAATAGCAGGAATCCTACGATGGGTCTAAGCTGACGCCACCTGTTGTATAGTAGCAATTATATAGGGCAACACCGGTACCAACTGGAGACAATGGGTTCCCTCCGGGGTGTAAGGCCTGGAGGGTAGAGGAATGTTCGGGTACTCCGTCTGAGTCAACGGGGAATAAAGAGACTCCAGGTACAGGAGTCGGTGCTTGTACTCCCTTGATCAGTAGACAAAAGCAATAGTTTACTTGTAATCCAAGATGCTCGACAGCATTGACGACAGCTAGCCAGCCCCGTCCACGAGGCAGGCCCGAGTGGTAATCCTCACGAGGTTAAATCCCAAACTATAGTGGAAATCAACGGTGCTCTTCTCCGGTAGTCACGTCCCAAATCAATATAATCCAACCAGGAATGGTTCTGCAATCGCCGGCGCCGATTCTCCTGTGTACATGTCCAACGGTTCTCGCCTAGGACTCCTCGGGTGTGGGCGACGTATTTAGGCCACACAGCCTGGATAAGTGCACTAGCTAAAGACACGACGAACCGATGGGTAATGCTACACACGGAAGAACTGTGGCCGCACGATATACAATAAATGATCGACTATTGACTTCACATTAGATTAAGTCGAACTCAACGTTACTTCATTAAACTCTGACACTTTAACATTCTATTCGCACGCGGTTCTCAATGCTCTATTTAGATGCAAGGTTGCTCACTTCACTGCACGTTGACTCGTGGTGAAGGTGGGTAAGGTTTAGGTAAGGTACTGCCGTTTACACCTGCGCCGTATTTATACTTAAGTGAATATCTAGTCCCAACCTCAGTCCTTGTCTCGTATTACTACGCAGACTCTGGGCATGTTCTGACATGCCTGCAGTTGTCTTTGAACTTGCCGTTGGGGGCTTGCGCGTTGGCGCCTGGGGGCGCTGTCCAATAGGAGAGCGAATATTACTCTGGTCTGTACGCAGGTAAAGGGATATTCCGTGTATATATATAAATAATATACAAAGTATATCAAACGATACATATATATATTCAGTTTAATCTGGCCCTTCACAACAGCCGCCTCCTAATTAGTCCGCACCTAATTAGTTAAAAGGAAGACAGATTAATAGTCCAGTCAACTGCTCAATGTCTGTTGTGGGGAGTAGGGCAATCTACAAAGTCAGTGGGTCATGATCGTCATCAAGGGAGTCAGGCAATTCTATCAGCCTCGCCACGGGTCGGGTGTGGCGGTGAGGCAGGTCGGCCATCCTGGGTATACTGGGCTGTGCTCGCCACTGGCGACAGTCTGGTCGAGTCCGCTGGAAGCGACGTACTGCTTCTCTTCCGTTCAGTATCCAATAGCGACGTCGGATCTCAGCGAAGACTCTCTCTGCCCCAGCGTGGTGCACATCCTCGTCGTATTTCTTTATGATGAGCTCAGTGACTTTGTGTCGGCTGTTAAGGACTATAGGAAACTTGACGTCATCCGTTAAGTCCGGGGCCCGTCTCAGACGACCACCCACCCTGATGAGGCCATGGGTGTCGCGCTCAGGGGCCAAGTGGAGCAGTCTGCTGTCTGACGGGACTGGCTTTGTTCCCTGCAGGCAGTCTAGCTCGTCGGGGAACGAGTCTCTTTGGGCTCGCTGTAGCAGAAGGAGTTCTGCCTCTTCGTAATTAGCTGCGTTAATGTCGGTAGTGGGGGGAACCTCAGGGTGGTGCCACAGGAATGTCTTTAGCTGCGCACTCTCAAGGGTGAGGCAGTCGTCTATGTTAGGGTCAGTGGGGACTGGGCTGTGCGTCAACCCACAGAACATAGATTTCTTGATCTCTGCCTCCTCTTGACTAGCCTCCCGAGGGGTGGGGTTAGGCCACTCTTCTTCCGGGAGCTTGAGGAACTCAGGACCGTCACTGTAGATATTGTGACGTGTGAGGTCATCTAGGGACATCCGCCGTGTGATGACATCTGCTGGGTTCTGTTTCGTGTCCACGTACCTCCAGCACGTTGATCCTACTAGGTCTTGGATCTCTGTGATTCTGACTCCCACGAAGACCTTGTATCTACAAGAATCGGACTGGATCCATGTGAGTACGGTCATGGAGTCTGACCACAAGATTGTTCTTTGCACCGGGATGGTGAGTTCACGTTGGATTAACGTGGCGAGTTGCGCGCCTACCAGAGCTGCGCAGAGCTCTAGACGCGGGATCGATTGTTGCTTGCGGGGGGCTATCCTTGAGCGAGCTAGGATGAAGGCTGTGTGTATTTCTCCTCCCTCCTCTCGGGCCCGCAAGTAAGCCACCGAGCCGTAGGCCACTTCTGAGGCGTCGCTGAAGACGTGCAGGTCCATCTGGCACGTCTCCAGCCGCACTGTGGGTGGGAAGTAGCTTCTGCGTATGTTCACATTTTGGAGCGAGTTGAGTTCTCTCTCCCACTCTCTCCAGGTGGAAGCGAGGTGGTCGGGTATGGGGTCGTCCCAGCCCTGTTCCTTGTCCCACAGCTCTCGTACAATCATTTTCGCCCGGGTGGTGTAAGGTAGGATACACCCCAGCGGGTCGTATTGCCTTGCGAGTGTTCTGTATACGCTCCGTCTGGTGGTCGGTAGAGGGGTCGACCTTCCCTGCTCCGTGGTCAGGGGTGTGTATTTGTAATGGAGCGAGTCTGTTTTGAAGCGCCAGACTAGGCCCAATGTCATTTCCTGTGCTTCACCTGGGATGGTCGCCATCCAGGTCTCGCTGCTTGCTGCCTTTGACTCTGGGGAGAGGCTGCGAAGTACTTGAGGGTCACTGCTGGCCCACTGCTGGAGATCAAAGCCGCCTTTGATCAGTGAGGCGCGGAGCTTGAGTAGGAGGGCTTCGGCTTCTTCTGGCGTCGAGACGCTTTGCAGACAGTTGTCCACGTAGAAACTCCTCTCTACACTTTGTCTGACCTCCTCGTCAGCTTCAGGGTCTTCTGTCACATGTTTTTGCAGTGCGAACGTAGCACAGCATGGGCTGCATGTGGTTCCGAAGGGGAGGACCTCCCATTGGTAGATGGATGGTTGCTCATCTTTGATCCTCTCTCTCCATAGGAACCGCAGCAAGGGCTTGTCCTCCTCCACTAGTCGCACCTGCAGGAACATCCCTTTGATGTCGCCGCTGATGGCCACCTTGTCTTGGCGGAAACGTAGTAGTACGCCGAGGAGAGAGGGGCCGAGTGTTGGGCCGGGCAAGAGTTCTTTATTCAGATTCTGTAGTCCGATCTGGTAGCTGCAGTTGAATACAATGCGATCCTTGCCGTTGTGGTGGACCTTGTGGTGGGGCACGTACCATGATTCGATTGTCTGGTCGGCCTCTTGAATGTCAATTTTCTTTATGTGTCCCGCTGTGATCAGCTTGTCGATCTCAGCGCGGTACACAGTGGCTTGAGTGGGGTCTTTGGCTAGACGCCGCTCGGTGTTCAGTAGATATCGCTCTGTCGCTTCTTTTGAGGCGTGGAGGGTGGGCATACCCTCTCGCCTCAAGAGTGGAGTTGCGTATCTCATCACTCCATTGACCTCGACTCTCTTTGTCCTCTGCTCGAGGAGGGTTATGGCATAAGTGTCTTCCTTTGAGCGAACGAGTTTCTTTTCATTCTTAAAGGGCATCGCGTCTAATGTCCATAGCCTCTCGACGTGCCGCAAGAGGGCGGTGTCTTCCTCGTTTATCCTTGAGTGGAGGCAGCGAGTGGCTGTCGGTCGGTTGGAAGACCCGGAGAGGGGGCCTTGTAGTGTCCAACCCAGGCGGGTCTCGACCGCTGCTGGACAGCCTCTGGGCCCAATGTGGACCCGGTCCGTTGGGACGATGAGGTGTGCGTGGTCGGATCCTATGAGCAGGGTCGGGGTGGCGTCGTCGATGAGCGGTATAGGTAGTTGACGTAGGTGCACGTATTTTTCCATCAGCTTTGGGATGGGGTAGGTGTACTGTGACAGGCCTATGTCGTGGCTGGTGAAGGCGTTAGTAATGCTATACTGCTTCTCGGGCTGCCCGACCGCTGCTATCGTGAAGGATACATTTTCACCCTTTATGGTCTTCAGGTCTCTTCTAATGGTACGGATTGTCATTGTTTCTTCGCTCCCCCGCAGACCCAGCCGGGCTGCGGCGGATGCGAGGAGGAGAGTCTTTTCTGACCCATCGTCTAGGACGGCGTAAGTGTCCATGACATTGTCCTCGTAGCTTAATATCACTCGGACCACCTTCAAGAGCACTCGGGAGCTCCCGCTCTTCGCAGGGTCTATGTACATGACGTTCACTCTCGAGCTGCTTGGGGGTACGGGTTTCTTCTTGTTGCTGTCGTGTAGGACCTCCAAGTGGGCGCCGTCGCACTTGCTGCATTTCTTCTTTAAACGGCACTCAGCTGCCATATGGCTGCGCGCGCAGCGGAAGCAGCGGCGGTTGGCTTTGATCCACTGACTCACCTCGTCAGCGGTCAGCTTCTTGAAAGTGTCACATTGAGACAGCCAATGTTCCTTTTCACAGTACTGGCATACAATCTTCCACTTCCCCTTGGTCGGGGGGGTGCTGTGGTTCTTGTGCTGCGGCACTGACTCGGCCTGGTGCATAACGGTCACTGACCGGCGGTTATCGTTGGACCTCCGAGGTCCATCTCTTGGGCTAGATCCACTCCACACGAATGTGTCCAGTCGTAGGCTGCTAACTTCCCTTGCGAGGAAAGCGGCCAGGTCTAGGAGGGATGGCTCGGGGCCGTCGGGATCACGGTGGTCTCTCTGCCGCCGAAAACGCTCTTGGCGGGCTGGAGGGAGCTTCTCCAGTATTCGCTCCACATTAGAATTTGCATACAGTTCATATCTCCCCTTCTCCTTTTGGGACCCCAGCATCCCTACTAGGGATTGTACCTTGATAGAGAGGTCATCCAGTGCTCTATTGTCTTTGGCTGGGGGGAGGCGGTCGATATCCCGTATTTCTTGGATCACGTAATCCCATATGCGTCCATAACGCTGGTCGAGGGCCACTAGAGCCGCGGAGTATGGGGTGCTTGAGTTGGAATATGCCAGCGCTATGTTATGCGCTCTGGGCACCTTGAGATGCTTGAGGAGGATGGCATATTTGTACGACTCGTCGGGGACGTCGGACATCATAGTCTCCAAACACATGCGTAATTCCGTGTACTGTGCTCTGTCCTCGCGCGTAAAGTCTGGGAACGTCGGTGTGCCAAGGTACGATGCCATGGATGGCTGGCACATTGGTGAGCGTAGGGGAAGAGGCCTCCTGGGCGAGTCTCCCCGTACGTGTGGTCGTGGGTTAGTACTTGGTGGGTACCAGAGGCCGGGTCCCCAGGTGCTGTTCCTCGGTGCTGACTGTACGTCAAACTCACCCGTGAGTTGAGTCGGGGGTTTGTAGTGCAGTGACTCGGGGCTGAAGTCGGGGCTGTACTGGGCCTCCTGGTCCAGAGTACGTTGCTGCTGGTGGGCTTGACATTCCTCCTCTTCCTCTTCCTCTTCTAGGTCCTGGAGTCTTCTAGTCAGTCTCTCTGCGACGTAGGCCGGTTCTTCCCGGTGGCTGGGTCTCGTATGGACCGGTCGGGGAGGGGGGGTCGGAGACGTAGACAGGTTCCTCCTGTTGGCCGGGTCCCGGGTCGCTTTGTCGGGTAGGGGAAGGTGCCCTAGACCCTTGTCGTGATGATCTCCGGGAGCTCCGTGCGGAGAGAGGGGGTGTCGCCCTGGCAATCAATTGTTCTATCATCTGCGCCTGCAGCCGGTCGCGCTCTGCTTCGCGCTGGGTATTGGTGCGTTCTCGTTCGATGTTCTCTTCCGTCTGAAGGCGCCTCTCCTCCAGTCTTATGCGGTCGTCCTCACTCCTTTGTTGCGCCTGGAAGCGCTCTCGTTCGGTTGCAGAGTGTTCGCGCTCACTAAGGGCTTGCGCTTGGAGTTGCGCGTGATTGCGTTCTCGTTCCGCTGCAGAGTGTTCGCGCTCGCTTACTTGTTGCGCCTGGAGGCGCTCTCGTTGTTCGCGCTCGCTCATCTGTTGAGCCTGGAGGCGCTCTCGTTCCATGGCAGAGTGTTCGCGCTCACTTAATTGTTGCGCCCGGAGGCGCTCTCGTTCCACGGCAGAGTGTTCGCGCTCACTGAGGGCTTGCGCTTGGAGTTGCGCGTGGAGGCGCTCTCTTTCCGTGGCGGAGTGTTCGCGCTCACTAAGCGTCTTTGCTTGAAGCCGGTCGCGTTCGGTGGAGGCTGTCAGTGTGGCGATCAAGGCTTGCGCCAGTATCTGGTCCGCCTCACTGGGGGATGACACTGACGGAGGTGATCGGGTGCTGACAGGGCTTGTTGGAGATCTGTTCTCCTGGTGCGCTCTGAGGTCTATCTCCTGGGCGCGGTTCTCTTCTCTTGGTTGTGTGTCGGGTTCTATCCCTGGAGCGCTTTCTTTATCCTGGAGCGCTCCGGGGTCTATCCCGGTGACGCTGTCTGGAGGTATAGTCATGTCATGTCCCACCTGGTCCCCCCCGTGAGCTGAGTCAGTTTCGTTTGAACCCACTGGGGTCTCTACTGGCAGGGTCGCCAAGTCGATAGGATTGGACATGCTTTGACTATCCGCTTTATCCGTATTTAACGTCTGTTTAGATAAGCTAGGGGGTAGAACGAAAGCGAATTCCTCCAGATATGGAGGTAGCTGACGTTTGCGCTGCGGGCGTTCTAGCTTAGGAGAGCCGCTTGGGGAGTGTTCACCGCTGGCCATGGTTAATATTAATATTATATTAAATATTACACTGATACCCTCCGGCTCGAAGGACCAATTGTAACTGAGGGGTTACAAAACCCTGACTGTATTAAAGATTGTGATAGATTAAACCACTGCTAGTTATGTACTTTAATTACTGGCCAGACAGTACATCAAATATAGATGGTGAACACCCACAAGAACACGGCATTGACACAGAAATACTATTATTATTATTAGGCAACGTTCGGTTACAGAATGAGAATTAGGGTCGCGCTTGTATGACGAAGAATATACGTAAAGTCAGTCAAGAGCATAAGTCACTAAGAATAGCAGGAATCCTACGATGGGTCTAAGCTGACGCCACCTGTTGTATAGTAGCAATTATATAGGGCAACACCGGTACCAACTGGAGACAATGGGTTCCCTCCGGGGTGTAAGGCCTGGAGGGTAGAGGAATGTTCGGGTATTCCGTCTGAGTCAACGGGGAATAAAGAGACTCCAGGTACAGGAGTCGGTGCTTGTACTCCCTTGATCAGTAGACAAAAGCAATAGTTGTAATCCAAGATGCTCGACAGCATTGACGACAGCTAGCCAGCCCCGTCCACGAGGCAGGCCCGAGTGGTAATCCTCACGAGGTTAAATCCCAAACGATAGTGGAAATCAACGGTGCTCTTCTCCGGTAGTCACGTCCCAAATCAATATAATCCAACCAGGAATGGTTCTGCAATCGCCGGCGCCGATTCTCCTGTGTACATGTCCAACGGTTCTCGCCTAGGACTCCTCGGGTGTGGGCGACGTATTTAGGCCACACAGCCTGGATAAGTGCACTAGCTAAAGACACGACGAACCGATGGGTAATGCTACACACGGAAGAACTGTGGCCGCACGATATACAATAAATGATCGACTATTGACTTCACATTAGATTAAGTCGAACTCAACGTTACTTCATTAAACTCTGACACTTTAACATTCTATTCGCACATGGTTCTCAATGCTCTATTTAGATGCAAGGTTGCTCACTTCACTGCACGTTGACTCGTGGTGAAGGTGGGTAAGGTTTAGGTAAGGTACTGCCGTTTACACCTGCGCCGTATTTATACTTAAGTGAATATCTAGTCCCAACCTCAGTCCTTGTCTCGTATTACTACGCAGACTCTGGGCATGTTCTGACATGCCTGCAGTTGTCTTTGAACTTGCCGTTGGGGGCTTGCGCGTTGGCGCCTGGGGGCGCTGTCCAATAGGAGAGCGAATATTACTCTGGTCTGTACGCAGGTAAAGGGATATTCCGTGTATATATATAAATAATATACAAAGTATATCAAACGATACATATATTCAGTTTAATCTGGCCCTTCACAACACTCTGCATCTTCTAACTACACACCCTCAAGACTCCTACCCTCTGCATCTTCTAACTACACACCCTCAAGACCCCTACGCTCTGCATCTTCTAACTACACACTCTCAAGACTCCTATGCTCTGCATCTTCTAACTACACACCCTCAAGACTCCTACGCTCTGAATCTTCTAACTACACACCCTCAAGACCCCTACGCTCTACATCTTCTAACTACACACCCTCAAGACCCCTATGCTCTACATCTTCTAACTACACACCCTCAAGACCCCTACGCTCTGCATCTTCTAACTACACACCCTCAAGACCCCTACGCTCTACATCTTCTAACTACACACCCTCAAGACTCCTACGCTCTGCATCTTCTAACTACACACCCTCAAGACCCCTACGCTCTACATCTTCTAACTACACACCCTCAAGACCTCTACGCTCTGCATCTTCTAACTACACACCCGCAAGACCTCTACGCTCTGCATCTTCTAACTACACACCCTCAAGACCCCTATGTTGTGTAAACCTTGTACTCTTTAGCAGTAGCGGCTGCTGGTTCTCTCTCCACTAGGGGCGCTATACCAAAACATTTTGCAAACATGTACAGTACCACGCAACCGACTCATGGCAAGACGTGAGCGATTCGACTCACGCTCACGGCAATGAATCGGCTCTTATGAACGAGTCGCTCAGCTGTTACTACAACAACACACAACCAGTCAAATAAAGTATAGTCTAATTCACAACTTGAAACACAATATATAAATAGAAAAGTTAGAAACAAAACTTGCTCCGTCTCCAAACACACGCAGATCTCTCCCTCTCTCCTTCTCTCTCTCACACACAGCGCGACGTGGAATCGATTCGTTACACAATCAGACCTATTATATACCAAGAATAACTTCAGTATGAGTACAGGGCTGTACACATATTTTGCATATTGTTAAACGAGCCAAGGCTAGCTATTAAACTATCGATATGAATCGAAAATCTGGGACCCTGATGTAAACAAGACAAACGTCTTTCTCTGGTCTGCATCCCCTTAACAATTGTGTGTATTGAGCCGTACTGTATTGTACCCATTCTGCAATCTGTTAATAAAGTTTTCATTCATTCATTCATTCAAACATAGACGATATTGAACAAGCCATAATCCACGTATTTTCAATCCAAAAGAAAGAGAGAGAGAGAGAGAGAGAGAGAGAGAGAGAGAGAGAGAGAGAGAGAGAGAGAGAGAGAGAGACTCACTGTTTAGTTGACACGTCCAGGGCAGGAGGGCTTGCCTTGATAAAGTGTATAATCCACTGTTGATGTATTCCAGACCACTGTCCACTGTGTCCAGACTGCATCCGCCATATAGCTTGTTAGCCAAGTGTTAGCTTGTTAGCAGTTAGCACCACACAACACAAGTACTTCATTCCTTTGTCCATTTCCGCGTCGAACACACTGCAAACTACCTGGCGTTCTATCGCCATGCTCTAAGACAAACTCTAACCTTAACCAACTTTGAAAGAGTGCCTAAGCTTAACAGTCTAAAGAACTTGCAGTCATGGCACGCTCTAAGACAAACAGCTGCATCTCACAACAACACAACTATCTCTACCACCAACGGACCAACCTAGGAATAAGCTAGAATTGGAACATTAGAAATTGGATTCGGCCAATCAGAGATCGTCTCTGTGAAATTCTGCTACGGAAAAAAATACTGGCGTCGGCCAATCAGAGAGCGTCTCCGCGAAATGCGGCTACAGAAATTCTTGACGCTACTGGCTAGACCGCTTCAAATCGCGCCCGGATTCCAACATAATAGTCATATTTCAACGCACAACGCGTTACGCACTGATTGGCTGCGACGGATACAGCGATCAAACCGTGACGCGCACTCAGAGCACTATCGCGTCTAGCCCGGGCCGAGAAATACAAAAAAAGAATAAAAAAAAGAAAAGTGAGTCACTTCCTGTTCAAGAAAACGATTTTTTTTTTTATATATAATAACGTTATATTGTGCATTGGAAACACAAACATACTTAAAATTAGTAAATATTATTAATTTTAAACATGTTTATATTATTTATAGGGCTATAAAACAAAAAACTAAAAACTTATATTTCTTGTTCTCTCATATAACCAGGGTAGGGCCTGAGGGGGGGTGGCGCCCGAGCGCCCCTAGTGGCGAGCCGCCACTGCTCTTTAGTTCACATATAATAAGAGACGGAGAGTGTGTGATCACGTTGACTGTTTACTAGTAGGTCAGTCAGGAAGTACCCTGCAACATACAAACATGTCCGTGTAGCAACACGAGCCAAACCCTTACAGGACATCTTCCCCTTTTAGTAAGAAATATCTCCCAGTCCCTTAATAACAAAACGTCATTTTTCAAGTATTACACCACAATAGGCATCCAATATTTGCATAACATTTTCAAAACAATAAATCTCAACAAAACTCTTGTCTCTCACATATCCAATCTAACTGGAGGACGTGATACTCTGCCAGAGGAGGTCACATAGGGCACTTTGGTGTTATCAGAATGTGTGTAATTTCTAATGTCACTGGCACTTTGAGCTGGCTGGTATGGGTGTGTCTCTGAGTCACCTTGTTCCACAGTTGGCTCAGGTACCTCAGGTGTTGTTGTCTGTGGAGCAGGTTGCTGAAGAGTGCGCAGGTGAGCACGATTTCTTCTCACCTGTCCTTCGTCCGTCTGTACGATGTATGACCTGGGCGTTGTCGCCTGCTGTATGACAGTCCCTCCTCTGTTCTCTTTGGGGAGCCACACATTTTGGCCACACTGCAGCGCCCCTTCCTGACAAAAGAAGCCACCCAACTCCTTGTCCAATCAACAGTCATCTCCTGATTGACCTGTGAGCCATCCAGATTGACCTGTGAGCCATCCACTCCATAACCCACCCTTCTCTCAATCCCCCTCTACTTTACTTACTCCCCTCTCTGCCCCCCCCCCTTTCCCTTGTCATGTGTATTCGTTGTTGTCCTTCATTGTCCTTAGTTGTAATTTGTTTGTCAATATATAGTCTGAGTTCCCCCCCCCTCCGAGAGGGCAATGAAATATATATTTTTTTAATATTTTTCTTTTACTACACTTTTTATTTAATTTTGTACTGTAAATAATTAAAACATATAATAAATAATAAAGTTGTCCCCCGAAGAGGGGGGGGTGGATGGAGTGCCCTCAAAAAAGGGCCGGGAAAAAAGCAAAAAAAGCAAAAAAAAAAACAGTCATCTCCTGCCTCGACTACTGCAACGCACTGCTCGCTGGCCTCCCGGCCACTGCCACCAAGCCATTCAAACCATTCAAAACGCAGCGGCCCGCCTGATCTCAAACCTACCAAAGTCGGCCCATGTCACCCCACTTCTTAGGGACCTGCACTGGCTCCCCATTGCTGCACGTATCCGCTTCAAGGCCCTCGACCTAGCATACCGTGCGGCAAAGGGAACCGCTCCCGCCTACCTCCAGTCAATGGTCTCTAACTACACATCCACAAGACCCCTACGCTCTGCATCTTCTGGCCGCCTCAGACCTACTCCTATCCAAGCTCCGGGAGGGTCATCAAAGAGAAGCCGCCTATTCTCAGTCCTTGCCCCACAATGGTGGAATGAACTACCAACCCCAGTTAGGACAGCCGAAACCCGTCCAAGCTTTCGCCGTCGACTAAAGACGCACTTCTTCAACCATTATCTGAAATAATAAAAATTTAAAAAAATAAAAAATTACAAATCTAACCCTAACTAACCTTACTGTCATGCACTTGTCCTAATAAACTAACCTACACTGTAACACGCAACACTTTGATGAACATTGTTACTGATAGAGTTGTACCCTTCATGATGACTTGTCGTACAGAACTTGTAAGTCGCTTTGGATAAAAGCGTCAGCTAAATGATTAAATGTAAATGTAGGTAAGGGACGGGCTCCGTGACGTAGTTTGTAGCGACGTTGTTGATCCTCTTTTGCCTGCATCTCCGACTTCCTGAAGTCTCTGATGTTTGGCCAGCGAGGGAGTAGAGTCTTTGGGAGTTGTGTTATGTTGGAGCGAATCTGTCTCCCCATGAGGAGCTGTGCAGGGGAATAACCGCTCTCCAGGGGTGTGGCGCGGTATGCCACCAGCGCCTTTGCCTTGTCGCCTCCTCCTTTCCACAGCCCCTTCACTGTAGCCACGGCCCACTCAGCCTCTCCGTTTGCCTGCGGATACCATGGACTGCTTGTCACATGGGTGAAACCATACTCAATAGCAAAGTTCTGGGAGGGTAACCCACTGTATTGGGGCCCATTGTCCGAAACCAGGGTCTGTGGGGTCCCGTTACGGCTGAATACGTCCTTCAGTGCAGCCATGACTGTCTCAGCTGAAGCTACTTTAAGATGGGCAACCTCTATGTAGCGTGATAAAAAGTCCACAATCACAATATAAGTATTTTTCTCCCAGAAGAACAAGTCTGTAGCAACCCGCTGCCAGGGCCTTTCTTGCACTGGTGTGGGGACCAAGGGCTCTCTGCGTTCTGCCCTGTGTTGTGAACATGTGTCACACTTTTCCACCAGCTGATTGATGTGTACCGACAGTCCGGGCCACGTGAATATTAAAGGCAACCAACTTGTGTTCAGCTTTTCTCTGATTGGCCACAACCCCACGCCGCTAGCCCGCCCCCTTTTGCCGCGAGCGCGGCAGGAACCTTCAAGTTCCCTGGTGCAAAATAAATCTGGTAGTTGGTTTATGACGTTAATTAATAATAAACACTGTTAGGACTCTTAATAATAAACACTGTTAGGACTATCTGACTCTTAATAATAAACACTGTTAGGACTATCTGACTCTTACTAATAAACACTGTTAAGACTATAAACACTGTTAGGACTATCTGACTCTTAATAATAAACACTGTTAGGACTATCTCGATTCACGCGTCACTACTGTAACTAGAAACTCTGGGTGTCACTGTACATCAGTGTGGAGGCTGACGCCTGACTGATTAACTAGAAACTGTACGCTGTAACGTTATATGTTATTTCGCTTTTTTTACCATCATAAACCAACTACCAGATTCACTCGTCACTGTACATCAGTGAAGGCTGCTGAAGCACCAGCGGGGCGATGCGGTGGTTTCTCCCCGGCTTCCATGCGCCGCCGCCGGCTTGACTCGGTCCAGCCCTTTCAATGACAGAGCTCTCATATTTTGCGAATGCATAAACTATATCTTAAATTATGGCTATGTGTCTAATATGGCTGTCGCTTATCAATGACTTCGCGACAGCCATATTAGACACATAGCCACAATTTAAGATATAGTTTATGCATTTGCAAATATGAGAGCTCTGTCATTGAAGTGGGTGGTGGCAGCGTAACAGCGTTCACCCTGATGTAAAGTAGCGATTTTTATTGTTTTGTCATGACAAACCAATTACATAATCCCAACATATGTGTAAAGAAACAACATATTCCAGTTAACGGTATATTTTTTTAATGATTCATTACAGTATAAATTAGGTTAACTGGAGCTGCGTATTGCTGGCTCTCATATTTGCGAATACAACAGCGTTCACCCTGATGTAAACAATTCTACAACGGAAGACGGCCTCTGCCGCGGGCGGCGCAACTCTCTGGCGCGCGGCAGCGCGGTCAATCAGAGAAACGTTGAACGAAAGGCTGAACACAAGTTAGTTGCCTTTAATATTCACGCGTCCGGGCCACCAGACTGACTGGCGTGCTCTTGCTCTGCACTTGACAACTCCTTGATGTCCAGCGTGCAGGTCATTAAGCACCTCCTGTCTGATGCATTGGGGAATCACGATCCTCTGACCACGCAGCAGTAGCTCACCAGCCAGTGTGAAGTTCTCTCTTTCTGGCCAGTATGTCCCCAACTCCGGTGGGAGGTCATGCTTCTCAGGCCAACCTGTCTTACAGTATCTGATGAGCTTTGCACAGACAGGGTCAACACCCTGTTTCTCCTGTATGCTCCTCAGCCTAGCTTCCGTGGCTGGGAGGCTTTGTACAACTGCATCCATGAACACTTTGACTTCTGTTTCCCTGTCCATTTCTTCTTGTGTGAACGTGTGTTTGACAGGAGCTCTCGACAATGTGTCTGCTGTTATCAAGCGCTTACCGGGCACATGTACAATATCGTATGTGAATCTCATCAGTCTCAGCCGAAACCTCAGAACTCTGGGTGGGAGCTCATCTAGTGCTTTGTTACTCAGCAATGGCACTAGTGGCTTATGATCAGTTTCCAGCCTGAATCTGACCCCCAGAAGGTAGGATGACAACCGCTCACATGCCCATGTGGCTGCCAACGCCTCCTTCTCTATTTGGGCATAATTCTTCTCTGGGCTTGACAGGCTCCTAGAGATGAACACGACCGGCTTCCATAATCCATCTGTCTGTTGCTGCGTCAGAACGCCTCCGATACCGTAGGACGAGGCATCGGCCGATACACACGTCTCTGCTGTAGGTGAGTACGGGGCTAACACCCACGGGGAAATTAACTCTGCTTTCAGTCTCTGGAAAGCTTCTTTTTGTAGGGCCTCCCAGACCCATTCATTCTTCCTGCACAACAGGTCTTTGATTGGGCGAGTGTACGAGGCCAGATGAGGTAAGAACTTGCCTATATATTGGGCCATCCCCATCAGTTTTTTCACTCCTTCGACGTCGGTAGGCTCAGGCATCTCCAAGATTGCTCTGACCTTAGCTGGATCCGGGGCCACTCCGTCTGCTGTGATGCGGTGACCCAGGAACATTATGCTGTTTTTTGCAAACTCACATTTTTCGATGTTCAGTGTCAGGCATTCTGCCTGCAGTGTCTTTAGGACCCTGTGCAATGCTCCTGTATGTCCTTTCCATACACCAGTATGTTGTCAGCATAACACTGGACCCCTGTGCAGCCTTCTATCATCTGTGACATACAGCATTGAAAATGCTCTGGGGCCGATGAAATCCCAAACGGGAGGCGATTTAATGCATACCGCCAGAACGGGGTGATGAAGGTTGTAAGTAGCTTGCTTTCCTCTGACAGCGGGATTTGCCAGAAGCCAGCAGTAGCATCCAACTTTGTGAATATCTTCGCCCCTTCAAGCATGGCAAGTGTCTCATCCACCGCTGGGAGGATGAGTCTCTCTCTTCTGACATTATTTGTTCAAAGGTGTCATATCTACACACAGCCGTATTTTCCCTTTCGGCTTGGGAACCACGACTATGCCTGCGCACCACGGTGTGGGTCGTGTCACTTTGGAAATCACCCCCATCCTCTCCATGCGCTCCAGTTCTGCTCTCACTGTCTCTCGCAGGGGCATGGGCACACGACGTGGAGTCGACAGGGCGTATGGGAGAGCATCGGGCTCTAGCTAAATTTTGTAGGGCTCGTTTAGCTTCCCTAAGCCTGAGAATACTTTGGGGTATTGAACCTTGACATCCTCTTGCTGGGCTGCGACTGTGTGCAGCCGCTTTATGAGTCCAAGCGCCTCTATTGCAGGAAGGCCTAGGAGGGGCCTGGTTAGTTCTTCCACAACATAGATTATTGGTGCTGTTGTTCTCTTCCTAATGGTTAGCTCACCACCGAAGCAGCCTTTTGTATTTAACTTGTATTTTCCTGGTCCATACAGTACTTTTTGTGGTGGCTGTAGATTTCCATGTTTTTCAACTGAGTGCATGCTGCTCGGCACCTCTGTGACCTGGGCCCCTGTATCCAGCTTGAATATGGCCTCCTGTCCATTCAACTCTAACAGTTCCAGCCATTCATCATCAGGTTCCTCTAGGTTTACTACAGTACGTTCAGGAACGCAAAGTCCTCCTCTTCATCTTGAGAAGTCTCTGTGTGTGCCAGTGTGATGTCATGGACCCCTTTCCCTGTTCTGCATGTCTTTGCAAAGTGTCCTTTTTTATGACACACTCTACACTCAGCATCACAGGCAGGGCATTCTTTCCACATATGTCTTTTTACATTTCCACATCTGCCACATCCAGGAGACTGTGTGTCAGTTCTGTATTGTTGTGCTTTCTGCCATCTATTTTTTTGTATGGCCTCTACATGTGCAGCTGCCTGCTGCTCAGTGCCTCTTAAGACGGGCTGTTGTTTCTTTATTGCTGCACTCTGCTTCACTTTAGTCATTGCATTTTCCAGAGTTAAATCTGCATCCATTTGCAGGTTTTCTGATAGCTTGGCATCTCTTATGCCTACTACAATTCTGTCCCTTATCAAGTCTTCTCTTAGGGTTCCAAATTGCCAATGTTCAGCCAGTGTGTGTACAGCAGTGATAAAGGATTCAACATTCTCACCCGGTTCTTGGTTCCGTCTGTTGAAACATGCTCTTTCAAATATGACGTTCCTCTTACTGACACAATGTGCGTTGAAAGCATCCGTGACATCCTTGTATTTCTTTTTCCGTTCCTCTGTGAGCGGCAAAACACTTAATATGGCTTCGGCATCGTCTCCCGCCGCATACATGAAGCCATTTACTTGGAATTCTTCTGACTGTTTATCCAATCCAGACGCTATTCTATAGCGTTCAAATCACTTCATCTATCTCGGCCAGTCATTAATGTCGAAACTGCCTGGCCGAGCCAGCTGTGGCAGCGACGGCAACGGTGCTGCTTCGTCTCCCATTCTGTCGTCGTCTTTCTCCTTTTTAATTAAATTTTTTATTTTGTATAGTTCGTCTTCTTACTAAGTTATCCCGCTTCTGACACCATGTTGTGTAAACCTTGTACTATTTAGTTCACATATAATAAGAGACGGAGAGCGTGTGATCACGTTGACTGTTCACTAGTAGTAGGTCAGTCAGGAAGTACCCGTGTAGCAACATACAAACATGTCCGTGTAGCAACACGAGCCAAACCCTTACAGGACACCCTATATTCTGCATCTTCTAACTACACACCCTCAAGACCCCTACACTCTGTATCTTCTAACTACACACCCTGAAGACCCCTCCGCTCTGCATCTTCTAACTACACACCCTGAAGACCCCTACGCTCTGCATCTTCTAACTACACACCCTCAAGACCCCTACGCTCTGCCTCTTCTAACTACACACCCTGAAGACCCCTCCGCTCTGCATCTTCTAACTACACACCCTGAAGACCCCTACGCTCTGCATCTTCTAACTACACACCCTCAAGACCCCTACGCTCTGTATCTTCTAACTACACACCCTCAAGACTCCTACGCTCTGTATCTTCTAACTACACACCCTCAAGACCCCTACACTCTACATCGTCTAACTACACACCCTCAAGACCCCTATGCTCTGCATCTTCTAACTACACATCCTCAAGACCCCTACGCTCTGCATCTTCTAACTACACACCCTCAAGACTCCTACGCTCTGCATCTTCTGGCCGCCTCAAACCGACTACTATCTGAGCTCCTGGGGCGTCATCGAAGCGAAGCAGGCTATTCTCGGTCCTCACTCCACAATGGTGGAACTAACTTCCCACCACATTCAGGACAGCTGAAACACGCCCCAATTTACCGCCATCGACTAAAAAACACGCTTATTCAAACAATATCTGGAAAAAAAACGATAAACTATGAATAATCTAATCTAATCTAAACATAGGGTACAAGCTGTACCAAGCTTACTCAATATTGGTTGTATTACAATTGAACATCACAAAATGTCTGGCAGGTCCGGCTGTTCAGAAAGTCCACTGCAGGGGCGGTCGGGTGGCGTAGCGGAGATTGCGCTCGTCACCAATGCAAGAGGCTGCAGTCTCGACTCCCGGAGTCAGCATTGCCTGCGGCTTGGGCCGGTCGTCATACTAACTCGTTTGGCTGAGTTAGGGGGAGGGAAGTCGTGGGTGGAGGGGGGGGATTTAAAATCAGGCGGAGAAAAAGAGGATACAAATAAAAATAAAAAAGTCCACTGCAGGTTCTAGCTCCTTCAGCAAGACACTTAACTCCTGATGAGCAGGTCGGCACCCCACATGGCATTGGTCGCCTCCGCTGCGAACGTGTGAGTGAATGGGTGAGTGCATGTGTGAGTGCATGTGTGAGTGAATGTGTGAGTGAATGTGTGAGTGAATGTGTGAGTGCATGTGTGAGTGCATGTGTGAGTGAATGTGTGAGTGAATGTGTGAGTGAATGGTGAGTGAATGTGAATGTGTGAGTGAATGTGTGAGTGAATGGTGAGTGAATGTGTGAGTGAATGGTGAGTGAATGTGTATGTGAATGGGTGAGTGAATGTGTATGTGAATGGTTGAGTGAATGTGTATGTGAATGGGTGAGTGCATGTGTGAGTGAATGTGTGAGTGAATGTGTGAGTGAATGTGTGAGTGAATGGTGAGTGAATGTGTGAGTGAATGGTGAGTGAATTGGTGAATGTGAGGCATATGAGTTGTAAAGTGCTTTGTATAAAAAGTGTTATATAAATATTAGGGCTGTCAAAATTAATGCTTTAACTCTGGAGATTAATTTAAATTATTTAAAGCGTTAAAAATCTTTTATATAGATTAATCTATGGAGTGAAAAATGTTCAATATAATATAAGAAAGCGGTCTCTAGCGGAGTCAATGTTGATGGTTTTGTTGAACATTTGTATTATACTGGAGAGAAACTGTATTCAAAGAAAGCTATTAAAATTGTCTTTGAATCTAAATATACTTTCTTTGTGTTGATTTTACATTAATTCCATGATTTTACTCAAGTAAATATCTGTTACAAGCTTCGGTCTTAAGTAGAAAAATACGATATTTAATCTAGATTAATCTAGATTAATTACAGAAAATTGTGAGATTAATTAGTAAAAAAAAATGTATCTATTGACAGCACTAATAAATATATATATATATATATCCATATCTGTCTGAATATACCTGCATATAATCCTTCTATATACCTACTTATACACGCTGCATTATAACCCATATACCTCGCATGTACAACATGATAGTGTGACGACCCTCCCCCACATTGTGTTGGCTTCCTCTGCTCTGGCTGGCAGAGCACAGCTGGGGAAGGCTCGTCAGGTTAATTGGGGCACACCTGGGGAAGGCTCGTCAGGTTAATTGGGGCACACCTGGGCCGGTGTGGGTCCCAGTCATAATATCAGAGAGAGGCTGCCTCTGATCTCTGGCGAACTCCCCACATATCTGGTCCTTTGTTTGGTTTGGTTGATTATTTGGTTGGTGCTTTTGTTTTACACTTACAACACTCATGCTGCACATACACTACATCCACACACTGCACACACACTGATACTCATATATATTGGCTGCTGATTAGTTTAGTTTGAATAAATCTTTTGTTATTTCTTAAATTGTGCCTGTGTCTCCCCATTCTTGTTGCGAGCTTGAGCCAGTTCGTAACAAGTGGGGGGCATGTACAATAATACTGTATAATATAAATATATATATATATATATATATATATATATATATATATATATATATATATATATATATATATATATATATATATATGTGTGTGTGTATTCTTACCATATATATATATCCATATCTGTCTGTACATACCTGCATATAATCATTTTTGCATATCTGTAGATACTATTTATATATCTGTACATATCTGTAGATACTATATCTATATCTGTACATATCCCTTACCTACTCTTACTAGTTACGCTGCTGGCCAGTATGACTTACTACCATAGTGTCTTTATACCTGTATCACTGTACTGTACATATTAATACTACAACTCTGTACATACATCTGATTAGCACTATTACTCAGTAGTACTAATCTATATATTTTATACCCAGTTTAATCAGCTGTACATTGTATATTACTGTTGCACTTTACTGTTACATAATGCACTCTGGTTGGATGCCAAACTTCTTTTGGTTGTACTGTACACTTGAACAGCCCATCTGAGGTTTCTCTCCTCCACATCGCCTGTGGTGCTTTTTCCCCCTATTGCTAGGTTTTTTGTGGGTTGTTCCTTATCTTCATTGGGGAAAGTCTCGTGTCGCATATTTGGATTTCATGGTGGTTTTTGTCTTTGGTCTATTGTGATGTATATATATATTTATTCTTTTTTATGTTTTAAAATAGTACACTCATTTGAGTAGTGGAAAAGGGGTAGGATTAAATAAGTGTATACCTCTTCCTACTCCTTTTCGAACATGTAGATTGAGTTGTGTTTTGCTTTTGTTATTGTTTGTTTGTATTCATTGCATGTTCGAAATAAAGATTTCAAATCAAATCAAATCAAATGTTTCTTCTTGACTTGTACAGCCCATGGGGGCTATTCCATGTGATCTCGGGCTATACAAATACATTTGATTTGATTTGATTCTGTACTTCAGCTGTATGATGACAATACATTTTAATCGAATCTAATCTAATCTAATCTGCTAATAGTGTAGGGTAGACCGTTGTCCCATGACATGGTCCTAATGCTTAGAGAGTCTGCAGCTGTGAACCACTTAGCCTACATGTTAGCAGACATCAGCAGAGGGAGACCTCGTCCCACCGCTCTCTGCTCCAGGCCGCCAGGCCCCCAGCGCCTGACCTCACACCCACTACGGAGCACCTACCGTGGGGGTAAGAATGATGGAGGGCCCCCTGAAGTGGAACATGAGTCCTGGCTCAGCTGGTTCAGCGCTGGCAGCGGCGGGATAGCTTACTAACCACGCTCTGCCAGGAAGGGAAGTTTCCATCGGTTAAGATGCCACACGGTGTGTGTGTGTGTGACTGTGTGTGTATGTGTGTGTGTGACTGTGTGTGACTGTGTGTGACTGTGTGTGTGTGTGTGTGTGTGTGTGTGTGTGTGTGTGTGTGTGTGTGTGTGTGTGTGTGTGTGTGTGTGTGTGTGTGTGTGTGTGTGTGTGTGTGTGTGTGTGTGTGTAGAATAGAATAGAATTGAATAGAATAGAATAGTAATGAAAAAGAAAACATAATATCACAATACTATACAATATGATGATATACACACAAGTAATGAAAAATAAACAATGTCACAATACTATACAATATGATACTACTATACACACAAGTAATACAAAAGAAACATAATATCACAATACTATACAATATGATACTATACACACAAGTAATGAAAAAGAAACATAATGTCACAATACTATACAATATGATACTATACACACAAGTAATGAAAAAGAAACAATGTCACAATACTATACAATATGATACAATACACACAACAAGTAATAAAAAATAAACAATGTCACAATACTATACAATATGATACTATACACACAAGTAATACAAAATAAACAATGTCCCAATACTATACAATATGATACTATACACACAAGTAATAAAAAATAAACAATGTCCCAATACTATACAATATGATACTATACACACAAGTAATAAAAAATAAACAATGTTACAATACTATACAATATGATACCATACACACAACAAGTAATAAAAAATAAACAATGTCACAATACTATACAATATGATACTATACACACAAGTAATAAAAAGAAACAATGTCACAATACTATACAATATGATACTATACACACAAGTAATAAAAAATAAACAATGTCACAATACTATACAATATGATGCTATACACACAAGTAATAAAAAATAAACAATGTCACAATACTATACAATATGATGCTATACACACACAAGTAATACAAAATAAACAATGTCACAATACTATACAATATGATACTATACACACAAGTAATAAAAAATAAACAATGTCACAATATTATACAATATGATACTATACACACAAGTAATAAAAAGAAACAATGTCACAATACTATACAATATGATACTATATACACACAAGTAATAAAAAATAAACAATGTCACAATACTATACAATATGATGCTATACACACAAGTAATAAAAAATAAACAATGTCACAATACTATACAATATGATGCTATACACACACAAGTAATACAAAATAAACAATGTCACAATACTATACAATATGATACTATATA
This sequence comes from Notolepis coatsorum, assembly GCF_963971535.1. NCBI lineage: Eukaryota > Metazoa > Chordata > Actinopteri > Aulopiformes > Paralepididae > Notolepis > Notolepis coatsorum. The sequence continues at coordinate 10,466,220 of NC_140182.1, forward strand.
CACACAAGTAATAAAAAATAAACAATGTCACAATACTATACAATATGATGCTATACACACAAGTAATACAAAATAAACAATGTCACAATACTATACAATATGATACTATACACACAAGTAATACAAAATAAACATAATATCACAATACTATACAATATGATACTATACACACAAGTAATGAAAAAGAAACATAATATCACAATACTTCTTTTGGTTGTACTGTACACTTGAACAGCCCATCTGAGGTTGCTCTCCTCCACACCGCCTGTGGTGCTTTTTTCCCCTATTGCTAGGTTTTTAGTGAGTTGTTCCTTATCTTCATTTGGGGAAAGTCTGGGAGTGTCGCATATTTGGATTTTATGGTGGTTTTTGTTTTTGGTCTATTGTTACGTTTCTTCTTGACTTGTACAGCCCATGGGGGCTATTCCATGTGATCTCGGGCTATACAAATACATTTTATTTTATTTGATTCTGTACTTCTGCTGTATGATGACAAGACATTTGATTTGATTTGATTCTGTACTTCTATACTATACAATATTCACACCTCTTCCATCTGTGCTCGGCATGGTCTCATCAAATGCAAAATCCTCCACAGAGCTCACTAGACTCCAATGAGATTATCCAGAATTGACAAAAAATTTGAAACCTAACTGTCCAGCAAACCATGTGCACATGTTTCGGAGTTGTCCATCCCTAGTGGATTGTTGGGAAAATATCTGAAATATGCAGTACCCAGGTGGAACCAGACCCTTTGACTGCGTTATTTGGTGTTTCCCCACACTTATTACAACTGACAAAGACTAATAAAGAGGTTTTGGCTTTTGTTACTTTGTTAGCAAGACGGTTAATCCTACGTCAGTGGAAATCCTCCATACCCCCTTCTCATGCCCTTTGGATTAAATCTATTCTTAACTGTATCAAACTAGAAAAAATCCGACACACACTACGAGGGACTATAGACAAGTTCTTCTCTATGTGGGCTCCCTTCTTTTCCTATGTTTAGAGGATCCACCTCCCCGTAGTCCCAGACTGATATTTACTAGGGATGCTCGATATTGGCTTTTTTACCGATACCGATATACCGATATTGTCCAACTCTTAATTTCTGATACCGATATATGTGTGTGTGTGTGTGTGTGTGTGTGTGTGTGTGTGTGTGTGTGTGTGTGTGTGTGTGTGTGTGTGTGTGTGTGTGTGTGTGTGTGTGTGTGTGTGTGTGTGTGTGTGTGTGTGTGTATGTGTGTATGGTTGGTTCCAGACTCCTCTCTCTGTCACCAGAGGCCCAGGAGTCACAGCCCTTGGGAGCAGCAGCCCTGATTACCTCAGTCAGGTGCCGACGTCCAGTGACTCCCCATCCAGGGGGGGCCAGGGGGGGCAGGGGGGGGATGCAGGCAGGGGCCAGGGGGGGCAGGCAGGGGCCAGGGGGGTGCAGCAACATGACCCGGCTCAACCCTCAGCCAAAGGTCTGCTCCCACACTGTTGTCCAACCTGCTATTTATAGCTGCGACACAAGCCTTGTTTGTTAGTGAAAACAGCCTTGTTTGTTAGTGAACACAGCCTGTTTGTTAGTGAACACAGCCTGTTTGTTAGTGAACACAGCCTGTTTGTTAGTGAACACAGCCTGTTTGTTAGTGAACACAGCCTTGTTTGTTAGTGAACACAGCCTGTTTGTTAGTGAACACAGCCTTGTTTGTTAGTGAACACAGCCTGTTTGTTAGTGAACACAGCCTTGTTTGTTAGTGAACACAGCCTGTTTGTTCGTGAACACAGCCTTGTTTGTTAGTGAACACAGCCTGTTTGTTAGTGAACACAGCCTTGTTTGTTAGTGAACACAGTCTGTTTGTTAGTGAACACAGCCTGTTTGTTAGTGAACACAGCCTGTTTGTTAGTGAACACAGTCTGTTTCTTAGTGAACACAGCCTGTTTGTTAGTGAACACAGTCTGTTTGTTAGTGAACACAGCCTGTTTGTTAGTGAACACAGCCTTGTTTGTTAGTGAACACATCCTGTTTGTTAGTGAACACAGCCTTGTTTGTTAGTGAACACAGCCTGTTTGTTAGTGAACACAGCCTTGTTTGTTAGTGAACACAGCCTGTTTGTTCGTGAACACAGCCTTGTTTGTTAGTGAACACAGCCTGTTTGTTAGTGAACACAGCCTTGTTTGTTAGTGAACACAGTCTGTTTGTTAGTGAACACAGCCTGTTTGTTAGTGAACACAGCCTGTTTGTTAGTGAACACAGCCTGTTTGTTAGTGAACACAGTCTGTTTCTTAGTGAACACAGCCTGTTTGTTAGTGAACACAGTCTGTTTGTTAGTGAACACAGCCTGTTTGTTAGTGAACACCGCCTTGTTTGTTAGTGAACACAGCCTGTTTGTTAGTGAACACAGCCTGTTTGTTAGTGAACACAGCCTGTTTGTTAGTGAACACAGCCTGTTTGTTAGTTAACACAGCCTGTTTGTTTGTGAACAGCCTGTTTGTTAGTGAGAACAGCATATTTGTTAGAGAACACAGCCTGTTTGTTAGTGAACAGACACAGCCTGTTTGTTAGTGAGAACAGCCTGTTTGTTAGTGAACAGACACAGCCTGTTTGTTAGTGAACACAGCCTGTTTGTTAGTGAACACAGCCTGTTTGTTAGTGAACACAGCCTGTTTGTTAGTGAACACAGCATGTTTGTTAGTGAACAGCCTGTTATCTCATCTCGCTGCTCGTACAGTACACCGATGCAAGTTCCATTAATGAGGTTTTATTGCGTCGCACATGACCGCTGTCAAAAGATTGAGAGGATTGCACGCTTGTCACTAGATCTCTGTGCCCATGCTGCGGTTTATTTGTAATGAAGTCATATTCTATTAAATCTCTTATTTTTTATTCTCTGACTGCTCTTGGCTACACACAGACACCCTCTCTCTCTCTCTCTCCCCTCTCTCTCTCTCTCTCTCTCTCTCTCTCTCTCTTGCAATGCTTTATTTGAATGTGCAAAATCAAACCACACAATGCAGGATTCAGATATTACAGAGGCTTGCTTGCTTCCTTGTGGTTGTCCATCGAAGTCCAAATGATGACATCCACTTCTGGCGATGAGTCCTTTGGTAAATGGCTGTGATGGCTGTGTAGTCCTATCCTGGATCCACAAGTCCTCTTGCAGGTATGTTGTGGTAGTGGTAACAGCCAGGAGCTGCAGGTGTATTCCTCCTGAGTCTCCTCTCCTGTCTCCTGGCCGTCCTCTCCTCCTCCATCACACGGGTCCCATCCAGGCACCGTCGACGCCAGGTGTCACGGTCAGCAGCAGCACCCTCCAGGGCCTCGGGTCCGATTCCGCACCTCCTCAACGCGGCCTTCAGCTGGTCTTTATAGCGCTTCTTCTGCCCTCCAGCAGAGCGTCGACCATGATGTAGTTGGCCATATAGCACTCTGCGAGTCAGCCAGTTTGAGGGCATCCATCCTTACTACATGGCCCAGCCATCGTAGCTGGTGTTGGGTTAATGGTTGCCTCAATACTCCTACAGTTGGTCTCTTCGAGAGTACTTCAATATGAGGCACGCGATCATGCCAGGTAATTCCCAGGATGCGCTGAAGGAAGCGTATGTGGAACTGCTGCTAGGGCCCTGATGTGGTGGCTGTAAGTTACCCAGGATTCACAACTGTAGAGGAGGGTAGTGATGCAGACGGCAGCTGATCCTGGTCTGGACCCCACTGTCAATGCTGTTGTCTTCAGAGAGAATGCTCCCCGGGTATTTGAACGATGGAACAATAGAGTTTTCAAGTTTGTTTATTAAATATCACAATAAAATACAGGTACTTTATGGTGAAATGCTTGGTTCTGTATGAGCCCCTGAGAGTATGCTTCATACATACATAAAAAAAGAAAGTAAGTAAAAAGTAAGTAAAAGAAAATAAGTAAGTAAAGAGGAATATACAATATATATACAATATACAGTGCAATATACAATCTAAAGTATTAAAGAATAGTAAACAGTGAGGTACAATGCAGAAAATTAGATACAAAACGTTGAGGTAAGGTGCAATTCCAAATGAGGTATAAATGTAGTGCAAATCTCTTTAATAATAGATAAATATAATGTAGTGTTAAAGTGTTAAAGCGATACAACGTAAGGAGGACAGTGACAGAGGCCAAACGGCGCTACAGGGATAAAATTGAACTCCAGTTTGAACAAGCTGACTCTAGAGCTATGTGGCAGGGGCTCAAAACGATGACAGACTACAAAGGCGCCTCCCTCAAACTGAACAGTGACATCTCCTTAGCAAATGACCTCAATACCTTCTATGCGAGGTTTGATGCTGGTAATAACAACACCAGCCCACAAGCCACGGCAATGGGGGGGGGGGGGGTCGGCTGCTGATGGAGACGCAGTGTTCAGGGTAACAGAGCATGAGGTGAGGCGGACCTTTAAAAAAGTTAATATCAGGAAGGCAGCAGGTCCGGACGGCATCCCCGGCCGCGTCCTAAAAGTCTGTGCCGACCAACTGGCCCCAGTATTCACTGACATATTTAACCTGTCCTTAGAACAGGCTGTCATCCCCACCTGCCTGAAGAAGTCCACTATTATCCCTGTACCCAAAAAATCCAAGCCTGCTTGCCTCAACGACTACCGCCCTGTAGCTCTCACCTCCATAGCCATGAAGTGCTTTGAGAAGCTAGTAAAGGGCTACATCTGCTCCTCCCTCCCCATCAACATGGACCCCCTGCAATTTGCATACCGCCCCAACAGGTCCACGGAGGACGCCATAGCCCATGTGCTGCACACAGCAGCATCACACCTGGACAAGAGGCAGGGGAACTATGTGAGAATGCTATTCATCGACTACAGCTCGGCATTCAATACCATAGTCCCCTCCATACTCATAGCCAAGCTCAGGGACCTGGGCTTGAACTATGACCTCTGCCAGTGGGTCTTGGACTTCCTGACTGGCAGACCCCAGGTGGTGAGAGCAGGCAACTGCACCTCCTCATCCATCACCCTCAACATAGGGGCCCCCCAGGGCTGTGTTCTGAGTCCCCTCCTCTACTCCCTGTACACACACGACTGTGTGGCTCAGCGGAGTAGCAATACAATCATCAAATTTGCTGACGACACAGTGGTGGTGGGCCTGATCTCTGCCAACGACGAGAGGGCCTACCTGGAAGAGGTCAAGGTCCTGGCGGGATGGTGCCAGGAAAACAGCCTCTCCCTGAACGTCAGCAAAACAAAGGAGATGATTGTGGACTTCAGGAGGTCGGGGGTCAAGGACTACAGCCCCCTCAGCATCGACGGGGCACCGGTTGAGAGAGTCAACAGCTTTAAGTACCTCGGAGCCTACATATCCGAGGACTTGACATGGACCACACACATTGACAGTGTTGTGAAGAAGGCACGACAACGCCTCTACTTCCTCAGGCGCCTAAGGAAGTTCCAAGTCAGCCAGAAGATCCTTAAGAACTTCTACTCATGTACAATAGAGAGCATCTTGACTGGCAACATCACCTCCTGGTTTGGGAATAGCACTGCACAAGACCGAAGCAGACTACAAAGAGTGACACGTTCAGCCGAACGCACAATTGGAGGGGGGCTCCCCACCCTCCAGAACATTTACAACAAGCGTTGCAAGGGCAAGGCTAAGAGAATCATTAAAAACTCCAGTCACCCGAACAACTGCCTCTTTGAACTGCTGCGGTCAGGCAAGCGATACCGGAGTCTCAAGGCGAGCACAGAAAGACTCAGAAGAAGCTTCTATCCCCAGGCCATCAGGCTGCTAAACGAACAATGAACACTACACAACAACAACCACCAAACGCACATAGCACACACATCCACACGCACACACTCACTTTAAACAAACACACTGTAGCACCCACTCCACACACTTTATAGCACACACCCACTTTAAACAAACACACTGTAGCACCCACTCCCCACACTTTATATTTATTGATGAAGGATTGCACTACAACTCGTACACCTTACTGTAAATTGTACCTAAATTGTACCTCATCCCATTTCTGCTTTGCACTATATAGTACTGTACATTAGTACACTGCATAGTATTGTATATTATATGGTAACTCAGAACATTGTACATATGTCTATACCGAACACTGTGACCTCATTTTCTTCTTCTAAATTACATGCTATACTATGTTATTTGATACTATCTTGTCTAGCACAGTCTCTGGAGCGTAACAGTAAGAAGCATTTTGTATGAAAGTATTCTGTACTTCTGTATGACAACTATTAAAGAAACTTGAAACTTGAAACTCTAAATTGAGTGTTACGGTGAGTGTTTGTTTAAAAGTGAGTGTGTGCATGTGGATGTGGATGTGTGTGCAATGAGTGTAGATGGTGGGTTGTTACATGGAGTCATTGAGCATCGTGATGGCCTGGGGATAGAAGCTCCTTCTGAGTCTCTCTGTACTGGCAATGAGACTCCGGTAGCGCTTGCCTGACCGCAACAGTTCAAAGAGGCAGTTGTTTGGGTGACTAGAGTCTTTGGTTATTCTCTTAGCCTTGGCCCTGCAACGCCTGGTGTAAATGTCCTGGAGAGTGGGAAGCTCACCTCCAATGGTGCTAGACAGTTCTTCACCAGTAACAGTGAAGATAGGTAGTATAGAAGTAGTAGAAATAGTAGTAGAAGTCTTTATTTGTCATCGGACGACCCACAGGAACACACCCACACATGCACTGAGTCGCTGACTAAATGTTCTCTGCACCTCCCATCCCGTCGTCCTTCCCCCCAGCTGGGAGCAGACAAGGGGTGCGGCGAGCGCCGCGCCCGGGGACCAATCCAAGTGCTCTGGTCCATCTTCGCCAGGGACGCGACAGCGTTAGCGATCTGTTGTGGATGTTTTTCCATTGGGATTATCTTATCGGGAGGGGAAACCCTTGCGAGCCACGGGGAGAACATGCAAACTCCACACAGAAAGGCCCGGGAGATACCCATGCACCTGGGTACCTGGCAACGCGGCAACCTGGTCCCCAAGTGGGAATCGAACCCAGGACCTTCTAGCTGTGAGGCGACAGTGTTAACCACTACACCACCGTGCCGCCGACATATAGATGGGATGTTGGTACTCCATTGGCAAACTACCTCTGTTTTGATGATGTTGACGGTCAGCCCCATCCTGCTGTACGCTCTCACCGCAGCATTAAGAACAGACTGGAGGTCAGCCCCATCCTGCTGTACGCTCTCACCGCAGCATTAAGAACAGACTGGAGGTCAGCCCCATCCTGCTGTACGCTCTCACCGCAGCATTAAGAACAGACTGGAGGTCAGCCCCATCCTGCTGTACGCTCTCACCGCAGCATTAAGAACAGACTGGAGGTCAGCCCCATCCTGCTGTACGCTCTCACCGCAG
>NC_140182.1:10478574-10493574 GCF_963971535.1 Notolepis coatsorum
TATAATTATGTCATAATCACAGCACGGGCCTACTTCACTCCCCCTCCTTTTCCCCTCACGTCCTCCACACGCTCCTCTTCATCCCCCTCTCTATCCACTGCGCACTCCTCATCATCCTCTCTTTCTTCAGTCACCCCTTCCTTCACCCTCATTCACCCAGCTGTATTCCATCCCCCTAATTCACACACGGGCAAGCACCCCACTCTCCCCAGCTGCACCCTATCCTCCCCTGATGAGGGGACTATATCTACACCTCGACGCTGACCAGAAGCTGTCATGGTATTAATTACCACTGCCAAGGTACGACGTCTCTGCCACAAGCTCTACTGCTAGATACCCTCCGTGTATTGGCTTACTCTAACCCGTTTCTCTCCTGTGCCCCAAAGGACCGCCGTCCCTGTCTGGACGTCACCTGTTCCCGAGGAGGAACACCTGTTCTCCCGCTGCCACCCAGCAGCTCCAGCGTCCCTGTTTGGACGTCACCTGTTCCCGAAGAGGAACACCTGTTCTCCCGCTGCCACCCAGCAGCTCCAGCGTCCCTGTCTGGACGTCACCTGTTCCCGAAGAGGAACCCCTATTCACCCGCTGCCACCCAGCAGCTCCCCCGACAAGCACCAGGACCGCTTGCTCACTCACTGCCGCCGTGGCAGCCACAGGACAGAACATTAACCCTGTTCTATTTCCCCCCAATTCCTGTGTTGCTCAATTTCCATTAAACACCCTTGAAACCGCTCCTTTCTCTTCTCGTGTTCAGCAATTGGGCTGTGCTCCAGACTCCAGTTCTCACAGTATACCACGACCACGATGACAGCACCAGCTGTACACGAGACCGAGGAATGGAAGAAGTTTCAGAAGCAGTCTGTGAGTATCATTAACGGCCAGACCGTCCGGGTAGACCAACTCGCCCACTCCCTAGACGCCGTCACGGCACAGCTGGCCGCTCTCGCCCCTCGACTCCGTTGAGCGAGAAAAACAGTATCTACTTATCGAGGCACACTTGGCACAGCAGGGCTCATCAGCCGCTACCCCCGCTGCACCAAGCCCCCCGCATAAGGAACCCCCTGTCCCCGCACCAGAACGTTATGACGGAAGCATCTCCAAATGCCGTGCGTTTTTATTCCAGTGCTCGTTAGTGTTCGAACAACAACCCCACACGTTTCACAGCGATAGGTCTAAAGTGGCTTACCTGTCGGCGCTGCTCACAGGCGCAGCGTTGAGATGGGCCACCGCTCTCCACTTCAACAATTCCTTCCTCTGCAATTCGTACTCACAATACGTCGACGACATGCGTAAGGTGTTTGACCACCCTCCAGATGACTCAGAGGGGGCCTCCGGCTTGTTTTCTATTCGCCAGGGAAGCCGCAGCGTAAGCGAATACGCTATCGATTTCCACATCCTCGCCGCCGGCTCCGACTGGGGGGACACACCGTTGCGAGGCGCCTTTCGCCAGGGCTTGAATGACGCTATTAAAGACGAGCTTGCGTCCAAAGAAAGACCCACCTCCCTGGGCGAATTAATCCATTTGGCCAGGGAACTGGACCTGCGTCTTCGGGAACGTCGTCGAGAGAAAGCTAGCACCACTCGTCCGCCTGTACCCGGTCCGCCTCGTCGCGCTGCCCGCGCCGAAGAAAATAGGTCCTCCGAGCCCATGGATCTCGACCGCTCACGTCTCCCTCCCAGCGAACGCCGACACAGGCTCACTACTGGAGCATGCCTGTACTGCGGTCAAACTGGTCACTCGGTTGCCTCTTGCTCGCTTCGCCCAAACGACGGGGCTCGACAGTAGCGCTGGGCGTCTGTTAGAGTTTAGATATCGCTCCCAGCTCTGGCCCAAACATGCTATTCCGCGCCACGCTGTGTCTGAATAACCAAACACTCCCGTTATCTGCCCTGGTTGACTCAGGGGCCGACGAGAACCTCATCGACGCCGGAGTAGTCTCCCGTTACAACATCGCGACTGACGCCCTGCCGATACCCCGCAACGCCCGGGGGTTAAACGGGAAACTACTCACGCGGATTACTCGCCACACCGTACCCATTCGCCTTCTGCTATCCGGGAATCACAGCGAGAGTATTCGGTTTCACGTTACCAACTCTCCCCACAATCCCATTGTCCTTGGCATGCCTTGGCTCAAGTTACACAATCCCGTTATCAATTGGCCTACCGGCCTGGTGACCAGCTAGAGCGCCCACTGTCACGTTGCTTGTCTACAGTCGGCTCGGCCGCCACTAGAGGGCGCCGGTTCGTACCTCCCCAAAGAGAACATAGATCTGTCTGCTATTCTGCCGGCCTACCACGATTTAAAGGCAGTTTTCAGCAAACAACAGGCTCTCTCCTTGCCTCCCCATCGCCAATACGAATGCGCCATTGATTTACTCCCCGGGGCGCCACTCCCCGCTAGTCGCCTGTTCAACCTCTCGCGCCCAGAGAGAGAATCAATGGAGAAGTACGTTCACGAATCCCTGGCCTCGGGCATAATCACCCCTTCTTCTTCTCCTGTCGGCGCAGGATTCTTCTTTGTTTCCAAGAAGGATCGTTCCCTTCGCCCCTGTATCGATTACCGGGGTCTCAACAACATCACGGTAAAGAACAAATACCCCCTACCTTTAATCGACTCTGCTTTTGAGCCCCTGCAAGGTGCCACCATCTTCACAAAACTGGACCTCAGGAACGCCTACCACCTTGTCCGCATGCGGGAAGGAGACGAGTGGAAGACGGCCTTCAAGACACCACTCGGCCACTTCGAGTACAAGGTAATGCCTTTCGGTCTGACCAACGCCCCTGCTGTCTTCCAGGCCCTCGTCAATGACGTTCTCCGTGACGTACTCCACCGCTCCGTATTCGTCTACCTAGATGACATCCTGATCTTCTCCCGCTCCATGGAGGAGCATGTCCAGCACGTCCGCTGGGTCCTCCAGCGTCTTCTAGAGAACAAGCTGTTTGTCAAGGCGGAGAAGTGTGAGTTCCACGTCTCCTCCATCGGCTTCCTTGGCTACATCATAGAGGGCGGCAAGATCCGGGCGGACCCCGAGAAGATCAGAGCGCTGTCCGACTGGCCCCGTCCCACCAACGTTAAACAGCTCCAACGCTTCCTGGGATTCGCCAACTTTTATCGGCGCTTCATCAGGGACTACAGCCTGGTCGCGGCGCCTCTCACCCAACTCACCTCACCTTCGGTGCCCTTCGTCTGGTCCGACGCAGTGGACTCCGCCTTCGCCGAGCTGCGCCGGCGCTTCACCACCGCTCCCATCCTCGTCCATCCGGACACGTCCCGCCAGTTCGTGGTGGAGGTGGACGCCTCCTGCACCGGAGTAGGGGCGGTTCTTTCCCAGCGCTCTGCCACCGACCAGAAGCTGCACCCCTGCGCCTTTTTCTCATGCCGCCTAACCCCAGCCGAGGTCAACTACGACATCGGGAACCTGGAGCTCCTGGCGGTCAAGCTAGCCCTGGAGGAATGGAGGCACTGGCTGGAGGGATCGGAGGTCCCCTTCCTGGTTTGGACGGACCACAAGAACCTCGCCTACGTCTCAACGGCCAAGCGCCTGAACTCTCGCCAGGCTCGCTGGGCGCTGTTCTTCGCTAGGTTTCACTTCACCCTGACCTACCGGCCTGGTTCCAAGAACACCAAGCCAGACGCCCTCTCCCGGCAGTTCGTCCCTGAGGAGGGGTCCACACACCCCGACACCATCCTCTCTACCTCCTGTCTGGTGGCCACCGCCACCTGGGAGATCCAGTCCGTCGTCAGGGAGGCACAGCATGCCCAGCCGGACCCAGGTAACGGTCCACCTAACCGGCTTTTTGTCCCTGACCTCGTCCGCTCCCAGGTGCTTGAGTGGGTTCACGCTTCCCGGTTCGCGTGCCACCCGGGGATCGACCGGACACTATCTCTGCTGAAGAGGCACTTCTGGTGGGTCACCATGAGAGAGGACACCCGCGCTTTCGTCCTGGCGTGCACCGTGTGTGCTCGTGCGAAGGCCTCCCACCGACCGCCCGCCGGACTCCTTCGTCCGCTCCCAGTCCCCGGTCGGCCCTGGTCGCACGTCGCCCTGGACTTCGTCACCGGCCTTCCCCTCTCACACGGTAACACTGCCATCCTCACCATTGTTGACCGTTTCTCAAAGGCTGTGCACTTCGTTGCTCTCCCCAAACTCCCCTCTGCTGCAGAGACTGCTGACCTGATGGTACTCCACGTCTTCCGGCTCCATGGGATCCCGGCTGACATCGTCTCCGACAGAGGCCCTCAGTTCATATCCCAGGTCTGGAGGGCTTTCTGTCGGGCTCTGGGGGCCACGGTCAGCCTCTCCTCCGGGTTCCACCCTCAGACCAACGGCCAGTCGGAGCGGGCCAACCAGGACCTGGGATCCGCACTCCGCTGCGTGACAGCCCGGGACCCCTCCGGCTGGAGCGCCTTCCTGCCATGGGTGGAATACGCCCACAATTCCCTCTCTTCGGCGGCCACAGGTCAGTCCCCCTTTGAATCATCTTTGGGCTACCAACCCCCGCTGTTCCCTGCCCAGGAAGAGGAGATCGCCGTACCGTCGGTGCAGGACCATCTCCGTCGCTGCAGGACGATCTGGGAGGAGACGAGGGCTGCGCTGCTTCGGACTGCGGACCAGAACCGGCGCTTCGCCGACCGCCACCGGACCCCGGCTCCCGCCTATGTACCAGGTCAGATGGTATGGCTCTTGTCTCGGGACCTGCCTCTCAAATCCGTCTCACGAAAGCTAACCCCCCGTTTCGTGGGGCCCTACAAGATCCTGTCCCTCATTAATCCCTCTGTTGTCAAGCTCCAGCTCCCCCCCCATATGCGCATTCACCCTTCCTTCCATGTCTCCCAGCTCAAACCGGTGGTCTCCAGTCCCCTGTCTCCCCCTGCTCCAGAGCCCCCTCCTCCGCTGGTGATAGACGACCACCCGGCCTACGTGGTCCGGGAGTTGCTGGGCGTGCGGCGACGCGGCCGCGGCTTCCAGTACCTGGTCGACTGGGAGGGCTACAGCCCGGAGGAGCGGAGCTGGATCTCCCGGCCAATGATCCTGGACCCAACTCTCGTCCAGGACTTTCATCGGGCTCACCCTGACAAGCCTGGGCCGCCGGGAGGCGCCCGTCGAGGGGGGGGTCCTGTCATAATCACAGCACGGGCCTACTTCACTCCCCCTCCTTTTCCCCTCACGTCCTCCACCCGCTCCTCTTCATCCCCCTCTCTATCCACTGCGCACTCCTCATCATCCTCTCTTTCTTCAATCACCCCTTCCTTCACCCTCATTCACCCAGCTGTATTCCATCCCCCTAATTCACACACGGGCAAACACCCCACTCTCCCCAGCTGCACCCTATCCTCCCCTGATGAGGGGACTATATCTACACCTCGACGCTGACCAGAAGCTGTCATGGTATTAATTACCACTGCCCAGGTACGACGTCTCTGCCACAAGCTCTACTGCTAGATACCCTCCGTGTATTGGCTTACTCTAACCCGTTTCTCTCCTGTGCCCCAAAGGACCGCCGTCCCTGTCTGGACGTCACCTGTTCCCGAGGAGGAACACCTGTTCTCCCGCTGCCACCCAGCAGCTCCAGCGTCCCTGTTTGGACGTCACCTGTTCCCGAAGAGGAACACCTGTTCTCCCGCTGCCACCCAGCAGCTCCAGCGTCCCTGTCTGGACGTCACCTGTTCCCGAAGAGGAACACCTGTTCTCCCGCTGCCACCCAGCAGCTCCAGCGTCCCTGTCTGGACGTCACCTGTTCCCGAAGAGGAACACCTGTTCTCCCGCTGCCACCCAGCAGCTCCCCCGACAAGCACCAGGACCGCTTGCTCGCTCACTGCCGCCGTGGCAGCCACAGGACAGAACATTAACCCCGTTCTATTTCCCCCCAATTCCTGTGTTGCTCAATTTCCATTAAACACCCTTGAAACCGCTCCTTTCTCTTCTCGTGTATTCAGCAATTGGGCTGTGCTCCAGACTCCAGTTCTCACAAATTAGAGGTTATAGAAGGTTCAGAGTGTATAATTAGAGGTTTTGGAAGGTTCAGAGTGTATAATTAGAGGTTCTAGAAGGTTCAGAGTGTATAATTAGAGGTTTTGGAAGGTTCAGAGTATATAATTAGAGGTTTTGGAAGGTTCAGAGTGTATAATTATAGATTTTAGAAGGTTCAGAGTGTATAATTAGAGGTTTTGGAAGGTTCAGAGTGTATAATTAGAGGTTCTAGAAGGTTCAGAGTGTATAATTAGAGGTTTTGGAAGGTTCAGAGTATATAATTAGAGGTTTTGGAAGGTTCAGAGTGTATAATTAGAGGTTTTAGAAGGTTCAGAGTGTATAATTAGTGGTTTTAGAAGGTTCAGAGTGTATACAAGATACAAGATACAAGATACTTTAATGCCACACAACGATGGTTGGTGGTAATTGTTTGCGGTACAGATTGTTAGGCACTGGTTACATCAACATGAAACATCAGACATCAAACATCAAAAACGCCCCCAGCCTCCCAATCCCCACAATAAATACATATATACATAGATACATACAGGACAGTCACGGTAACAGTGTCAGTCAGTGACAGATGCTTGCCCGTCTGTGCAAAGGGGGGCGGGCCAGGGTGTTCAGTGTTCGGACTGCTGTGGGGAAAAAACTGTTTGTGAAGCGTGTGTGTCTGGTTAGAATGGACCTGTAGCGACCTGAGGGCATGTGCTGGATTAAGTGGTGTGCTGGGTGAGAGGGATCGTTGACTATTTTTCCAGAGCGGGTGACTGTGCGTGAGGTGTAGATGGAGTCCAGAGAGGGGAGGGGGGGGGGCAGCCAATTATTTTGGAGGCTGTCTTGGTGATGCGTTGGAGTTTGTGTTTGGTGTGTTTATCAGTGGAACCGTACCAGACTGTGATGGATGAGGTGAATTATGGCAGTGTAGAATTGGACCAGCAGGCGTTGTTGGACTCTGTACTTCCTCAGTTGCCTGAGGAAGTACAGGCGCTGCTGTAATAATTAGAGGTTTTAGAAGGTTCAGAGTGTATAAGGGGGTGTAGAACATTATGAACAGCCGTTCTCATGCTCAATCATGTCTCGTACGTTTTTTGCAAACGTTTGTAACACAGATGTGGAGCAAGATTTTACCATTTTTGACCACTCTGGAATTGACAAGTGTGGTCGAAAATCCTTCCATAATACCACGTTAAAATATAATGCGATCATCCTATCATCATACATTTCACAGTTAATCCACGTTCTTCCCAGAACACCAGCTGCTGGTGACGTTTTGCTAACTAGAATGACTGAATGACTGTGTTTTCATAATTATTTCCTAGTACTAAGACACCAGTGATGTGACTGCATACGTTCTTCCACTAACAGGTGGTCCTAGTGGGAATCGAACCCCTAACCTCGTGTTAGTAATGCCATGCTCAGAGTGCCGACCGCTCTACCTATTGACCGTATTCACACGGAGGCCATTTCGCTCTCCCGTCGTGCTCAGGTTGGGATCCCTTTTCCCACCGGCGCCCGAGTGAATACAGTCGAACACAGGAGCAACATGCATTCATTGATCATTTGTCATTCTATTATTTATATTGACAGATGATCTATATCCAAACGTACAAAGTGTTTCTTGGCATTTCTACACTTCGACGTGTCCTGGAGCATCAGATGATTCATGTGATGCTTCCAACAGCTGACTCTGAAGCTCGATGACGTCGACTGGGGAATGCTTCAGGCGAGCTCCAGTGGCGTCAGTGAGTTTGCGGATGTTGTCGTTAGTTTAATAACAACAAGAGTTTTCAAGTCAAGAGTTTTAATTGTCACGGCATACAGGTATACAATGAAATGCGGGTGGTCTTGCCCGCAACGATGTGCAATACAGTGGTACAACATATAATAGAATCAAAAATGAAAAAAACAACATTGTGCAGTAAACAGGTAACAGGTAACATGGAGTGACATCTCGGTATCTGTACATAGTTATTTACAGAGCATATGGGACATGCTAGTTAGCTTTGGTAGTGCAATACACTGTTCCTATTATTCTAATTTAAAGTGTCCTTTCCTTTGGCCATAAGTGTGCGTGTGTGCGACATGAGTGTGTGCCCGCTCATGTTAAAGTGTTAAGTGGCTGCTCGTGTGTGGGCGTGCACAGCGTGCGTGTCGTGTGTGTGTTCATGTGTGCTTGTGTGTGGATAGTTCAATGTTCTGAGCACTCAATGTTCATTGTTCATGGCTCTGATGGCCTGGGGGAAGAAGCTGAGCCTAAGCCACTCTGTCCTAGTAGCTGGGGTTCGCAGGTGTCTGCCTGACCTCAGCAGCTGAAACAGGCTGTTATTGGGGTGGTGAGGGTCTTTCATTATCCTGCAGGCTCTGGATTTGCACCTCTTGTTGTATAGAACCTGCAGGGGGGGTAGTGCAATACCCGTGGTACGCTCGGCTGAGCGCACCACTCTCTGTAGGGCCTTCTTGTCCTGTGCCGTGCTGTTTCCATACCAGGCAGTGATGTTTCCGGTCAGGATGCTCTCTACAGCTCCTGAGTAGAAGGACTGGAGTATCTTCCCCGATACTCTGAACTTCCTTAACTGTCTCAGGTGGTAGAGGCGCTGTTTCGCCTTCTTTACTACTGTGTCTACAGTATGTGTGTTGACCATGTCAGGTCCTCTGAGATGTGGACCCCCAGGTACTTAAAGCTGCTCACCCTGTCCACGGTGGCCCCGTTAATCATCAGTGGTGTGTGCGTCTCCTGCTGTCCTCTCCTATAATCCACGATCAGCTCCTTGGTTTTACCAATGTTCAGGAGCAGGCTGTTGTCCTGGCACCAGCGTTCCAGTACCTCAACCTCCTCCCGGTAGGCCTTCTCGTCGTTGTCCGAGATCAGCCCCACCACCACCGTGTCGTCTGCGAACTTCACTATGGAGTTGGAGCTGAACTTGGCCACACAGTCGTGTGTGTAGAGTGAGTACAGCAGGGGGCTCAGAACACAGCCCTGGGGGGACCCGATGCTCAGGGTGATGGTGTTGGAGGTCTGACCCCCCACCCTGACCGCCTGGGGTCTTTCGCTCAGAAAGTCCAGTACCCAGGCGCTCAGGGCGGAGCTCAGACCTAGCTCGATCAGCTTGTCCACCAGTCTGGTGGGGACTATGGTGTTGAACGCTGAGCTGTAGTCAATGAACAACAGTCTCACATAGCCCCCCTTCTGACGGTCAAGGTGCGAGAGGGTGCTGTGCAGTACCTGGGAGACCGCGTCGTCGGTGGACCTGTTTGTCCTGTATGCAAATTGCATAAGGTCCATATCACTGGGGAGGGAGGCACAAATGTGGTCCTTGACCAGCCTCTCGAAACATTTCATGACCACAGAGGTGAGTGCCACCGGTCTGTAGTCATTTGGACATGTTGGGGAGGGTTTCTTCGGTACAGGGATGATGGTAGACATCTTGAAGCAGGCAGGGACCACTGACTCCGCCAGGGATTGATTAAATATGGCGGTGAACACTGGGGCCAGCTGGTTGGCACAGGACTTGAGTATGCGTCCTGTTATGCCATCTGGGCCAGCAGCCTTCCTGGTGTTCACCTGCATAAATGCTCTTCTCACACTGTGTTCCGACAACGAGAGAGCGTCCCCGCCCCCCCGCGGTTGCCCCCCCCCTCCACAACAGCCGGCGCGCCAGTGACGTCACTAGCCGGAGAGCCAGCAGCGCCACTGTCTACACCAAACCGAGCGTAGAAGATGTTGAGCTTGTCCGCGAGGGAGGCGTCGTCGCTCCCCATTGAGGGGGCGCTGACTTTATAGTCAGTTATTGTCTTCAGTCCCTGCCATAATCCTCTTGTGTCGTTTTGTGCCATTTGTGTCTCCAGTTTATCAGCATATGTCCTCTTAGCAAGTTTGACAGCCTTGCGTAGCGTATAGACTGAAGCCTTATACTCCTCCATTTTTCCTGACTCTCTACCCAGGTTGTAGGCGGTGGTACGAGAGTTCAGAGCTGCTCTAATAGTGCTATCCACCCACGGTTTCTGGTTTGGGAAAATCCGCACAGTTTTTCTGGGGACAATACCATCGGCTATTGTTGTAATGTAGCTCACCACTGTGTCTGCGAGCTCGCTGACGTCACTGGCGCTTCCTTTGAACATATCCCAATCCGTTTCTGTAAACACGTCCTGGAGCGTGGCCTCTGATTCGTCGGTCCACTTCTTTGTCTCACGTGACACGACGGCGTCACGTGATCTCTGTTGATATGCCGGAAATAGCAAGATGGAGTCGTGGTCGCTCGAGCTTGTGGACCCCGTTAATGGCGGAGTGGCTACTGCCTTGTAGCCGGCTCTGAACGGGGAATAACAGTGGTCGAGTGTGTTTTTCCCTCTGGTGGAGCAAGCGATGTGCTGAAAAAAGGACGGCATCACTTTCTTCAGGTTGGCCTGGTTGAAATCGCCGGCCACTACCATCGCTGCGTCTGGATGTTTGATCTGGTGTCGGTTGAGGTGATCGTGTAGTTCTCCCAGCGCTTTGCCCGTATTCGCGTGTGGGGGAATATATACGGCGGTCATGACGACCGCGGTGAACTCCCTCGGGAGGTGAAACGGACGGCACAGAATAGAAAGATGTTCCATGTCCGGGGAACACGAGTTTGAGAGAACATGCACCCCCTCGGGATTAACCCAGGAATTGTTCGTGAGGAGGCAGACTCCGCCGCCGATGCTCTTTCCTGAGGCTGCCGTTCGATCTGCACGTAATACTGTGAAGGCATCCGAGGGAGATACGCTTTTGTCCGGAGTCGCCGACGTGAGCCATGTCTCCGTGAGACACATGATGTTGATGTCTCTCATCTCCCGTTGGAACCGGACCCTCGCCCTTAGGTCATCCATCCTACCCTCCACGAACGGGCATTCGCCAGAAAGATGGATGGAATTGCTGGGCGGTAAGCAGCTCTTTTTAGTCTCAGTCTGATACCTCCACGTCTCCCTCTGTGTCTCCTCCTGCCGTAGCCTTTGTTCTTTTCCTTGCCGCCATTCTCCCGTCTGATTTCTGCTGGCCATTCTAGGTCAAAAGTGTCTCCAAACTCCTCTTTGAGCCCGGGGTTCAGGTCCATAAGTGTCTGACGGTCGTATGACGTACCCGCCAGTGTTGCTTTAAATAAGAAAGTAGAAAAAACAAACATAATAGCTAAAATTGTGTACATCGTTGCGGAGCTAAAACCAGAGGCGTCTGACCGGGGTCGCGTCCTATGGATAGCATTGTCCCCACGAAAAAGGTTCGGGTCTTTCCGAACCAGAAACCGTGGGTTGACAGTACTATCCGAGCGGCTCTGAAAACTCGCACCACTGCTTACAACCTGGGCAGAGCGTCAGGAAACATGGAGGAGTATAAGGCTACAGTCTATACTCTGCGCAAGGCTGTAAAACTTGCTAAGAGGACATACGTTGACAAGATGGAGGCACAAATGGCCCAGAATGACACAAGAGGTTTATGGCGAGGACTACGGACGATAACTGACTACAAAGTCAGCGCCCCCTCAATAGGGAGTGCCGACGCCTCTCCCGCGGACCAGCTCAACTCCTTTTACGCACGGGTTGGGGCAAACAGTAGCGACGCTAGCTCACCGGCTAACAACGTCACTGACGCACCGGACGCCGTGGAGGGGGGGGGGGGGCATCCGCGAGGGGGGGGGGCACTCTCTCATTGACGGAACACAGTGTGAGAAGAGCATTTATGCGGGTGAACACCAGACAGGCAGCTGGCCCAGATGGGATAACAGGACGTATACTTAAGTCCTGTGCTAACCAGCTAACCCCAGTGTTCACCACCATATTTAATCTATCCCTGGCTGAATCCGTGGTCCCTGCCTGCTTCAAGGTGTCCACTATAATCCCGGTACCAAAGAAATCCTCCCCAACAGGTCTCAATGACTACAGACCGGTGGCACTCACCTCTGTGGTCATGAAATGTTTTGAGAGGCTGGTTAAGGATTACATTTGTGCCTCCCTCCCCAGTGATATGGACCCTATGCAATTTGCATACAGGCCAAACAGGTCCACTGATGATGCGGTCTCCCAAGTACTACACAGCACCCTCTCTCACCTAGACTGCCAGAAGGGGGGCTATGTGAGACTGTTGTTCATTGACTATAGCTCAGCGTTCAACACCATAGTCCCCACCAGACTGGTGGACAAGCTGATCGAGCTGGGTCTGAGCTCCGCTCTGAGCGCCTGGATACTGGACTTTCTGAGTGAAAGGCCCCAGGCGGTCAGGGTGGGCGGTCAGACCTCCAACACCATCACCCTGAGTATCGGGTCCCCCCAGGGCTGTGTCCTGAGCCCCCTGCTGTATTCACTATACACACATGATTGTGTGGCCAAGTTCAGCTCCAACTCCATAGTGAAGTTTGCGGACGACACAGTGGTGGTGGGGCTGATCTCTGACAATGACTAGAAGGCCTACCGGGGGGAGGTTTAGGTACTGGAACACTGGTGCCAGGACAACAGCCTGCTCCTGAACATTGGTAAAACCAAGGAGCTGATCATGGATTTTAGGAGAACACAGCAGGGGACACACACACCACTGAGGATAAACGGGGCTACCGTGGACAGGGTGAGCTGCTTCAAGTACCTCGCGGTCCACATCTCAGAGGACCTGACATGGACAACACACATAGAATCAGTCGTAAAGAAGGCGAAGCAGCGCCTCTACCACCTGAGACAGTTAAGGAAGTTCAGAGTATCGGGGAAGATACTCCAGTCCTTCTACTCCGGAGCTGTAGAGAGCATCTTCACTGGAAACATCACTGCCTGGTATGGAAACAGCACGGCACAGGACAAGAAGGCCATACAGAGAGTGGTGCGCTCAGCTGAGCGTACTACAGGTAGTGCACTACCACCCCTGCAGGTCTTATATAACAAGAGGTGCAAATCCAGAGCCTGCAGAATAATGAAAGACCCTCACCACCCCAACAACAGCCTGTTCAAGCTGCTGCGGTCAGGCAAACGCCTGCAAACGCCAGCAACTAGGACAGAGAGACTTCGGCTCAGCTTCTTCCCCCTGGCCATCAGTCTTGAACACTGAACTCTCCACACACAAGCACACATGAGCACACACACAACACACACACACTGTATACGCTCACACACTAGCAGTCACTTGAGCATGAACACACACACACACATGCTGCACACTCATCCGTAGCTAACAGTGTATTGCACTATCGCAGGACCTTAGCATGTCTTACCATGCTTTTTGTAAATTGTATGTACATATACCTGTTATGTCTTATTCTTATTACTTGTATTATTGCACAAATGTCTTATTCTCATCCTATTCTTATTATTGTATTATTGCACAATCGTTGCGGGCAAGACCCCCCGCATTTCACTGTATGCTTGTATGCCGTGACAAATAAAACTCTTGACTTGACTTGACTTGAATGTTCCTCCTTCTTTTGCTGCAGCATTTAAAAGTATGATCTCTGACCACTGGGTGTGTCACTTGTAACCAGTGGGGTGTAAAAAGTACCCAGTGTCGCAATCACGGCGAGAGCCTCTCTCTCCCCTCCTGCTTCCACACCCTTATATGGGCAGCATCCGACCCCTACGGATCCTGCACCTGAGCGTCCCAGTGTTATCCTACCAACCTAGGCACGAGGACGTACACCAACCTTGCTGCTCAAGTCAAGTCAAGTCAAGTCAAGAGTTTTAATTGTCACGGCATACAGGTATACAATGAAATGCGGGTGGTCTTGCCCGCAACGATGTGCAATACAGTGGTACATATAATAGAATCAAAAGAAGAAAACAACATTGTGCAGTAACAGGTAACAGGTAACATGGAGTGACATCTCGGTATCTGTACATAGTTATTTACAGAGCATATGGGACATGCTAGTTAGCTTTGGTAGTGCAATACACTGTTCCTGTTATTCTAATTTAAAGTGTCCTTTCCTTTGGCCATAAGTGTGCGTGTGTGCGACATGAGTGTGTGCCCGCTCATGTTAAAGTGTTAAGTGGCTGCTCGTGTGTGAGCGTGCACAGTGTGCGTGTCGTGTGTGTGTTCATGTGTGCTTGTGTGTGGACAGTTCAATGTTCTGAGCACTCAATGTTCATTGTTCAGGGCTCTGATGGCCTGGGGGAAGAAGCTGAGCCTCTCTGTCCTAGTAGCTGGGGTTTGCAGGCGTCTGCCTGACCTCAGCAGCTGGAACAGGCTGTTGTTGGGGTGGTGAGGGTCTTTCATTATCCTGCAGGCTCTGGATTTGCACCTCTTGTTGTATAGAACCTGCAGAGGGGGTAGTGCAATACCCGTGGTACGCTCGACTGAGCGCACCACTCTCTGTAGGGCCTTCTTGTCCTGTGCCGTGCTGTTTCCATACCAGGCAGTGATGTTTCCGGTCAGGATGCTCTCTACAGCTCCTGAGTAGAAGGACTGGAGTATCTTTCCCGATACTCTGAACTTCCTTAACTGTCTCAGGTGGTAGAGGCGCTGTTTCGCCTTCTTTACTACTGTGTCTATGTGTGTTGACCATGTCAGATCCTCTGAGATGTGGACCCCCAGGTACTTAAAGCTGCTCACCCTGTCCACGGTAGCCCCGTTAATCCTCAGTGGTGTGTGCGTCTCCTGCTGTCCTCTCCTATAATCCACGATCAACTCCTTGGTTTTACCAATGTTCAGGAGCAGGCTGTTGTCCTGGCACCAGTGTTCCAGTACCTCAATCTCCTCCCGGTAGGCCTTCTAGTCATTGTCAGAGATCAGCCCCACCACCACCGTGTCATCTGCGAACTTCACTATGGAGTTGGAGCTGAACTTGGCCACACAGTCGTGTGTGTAGAGTGAGTACAGCAGGGGGCTCAGAACACAGCCCTGGGGGGACCCGATGCTCAGGGTGATGGTGTTGGAGGTCTGACCCTCTGTCCCTATTGCCTGCCTTGTCCTAACCTTTGTTCTCCCTGTGCCCAGGACCACCGCTCCCGGCCTACGCTGTCTCCCAAGACACCACCCACCAGGACGTTCCTGTGCTACACGAGGAGTGCTCCTGCTCGCACCTGTCGCACATT